>NW_028301577.1:11917500-12042500 GCF_042242905.1 Orbicella faveolata | reverse complement strand
TTGCATTCACTACAACTCACATACATGTATCTCTACCAATAATATTAGAGAAATGCATGGCTGAACTGGAAGAAAAAAAATTTAATTTTGAACTAATAGGAATCACGGCAAATAGATTACATGTTACCGACTTACCCTTCTGGATGATTAGGATTGTAGATGTACAAGGCCTGATGGCAGCAAAGAATAAATTAGTTAAAGATTATACTTGCTATCTTGCTCACATGGAATACAAAAAGTCGACACTGACAACTTTATAAGTTAAAAGAAAGCTTGATGGCTGTGGTGCAACGTTCTCTTAATCCAGATCACGTGTAAACAGCTGCCATCAAGCGTTCTTTTTATTGATGGATTTAGAGGATTTAGAATTAGCTGAAACATTTTTACTATCATCATTATCAAAAACAACAACAACAAAAAGAGTCAGTGGAACAAAGGTTATAAAGATTTTTCAACAAAAATACCTCCTGACTACAGCTATTTTATATTTAAGAACAAAAAAAATATATTAGAAATATACAATTTATAATAAATTAGTAATAATTCTAAATGTTTACCTTTCCTGTTGCATCAACCAAGTATAATGTGAAGGAGTCCGCATGGCATGCTGATGATGACAAAAAAAAAGAACAGAAGATAAAATTATAGCACAAAATGAAGATCTATAGAGCTGTACATATACATGTATGCAGTACAAAAATGTAATTTTTGTGTAGGTTAATTAGTCCTATTATATGTTTTCTATGGGCTGGCTTAAAAACTAAACTAAAATAAATTACACTATTTAGAGGGGAGGCCACATCAGCCTAAGCTGGTTTTCAAGCTGGTTTTCAAGCTGGTTTTCTATATCTGGGTAGAATTGGAATTTGGAGATGCTGGTTATAGTGGAGTGAGGAAAACCGCAGAACCTGGTGAAAAACCCTCAGAGCAACACGAGAACCAACAACAAACTCAACCACATATGGCACAGAGCAAGAATTGAACCCAGGCCACATTGGGAGGCGGGCACTCTCACCACTGCACCATACCTGCCCCTATGCCTGCTCCCATATACAGGCCAATCTAAATCAATTGACTGTCGTACTGAGCGGTTTTCATTTGTCATTTGAAAATCAATTGGTTTTGCATTAACTATGCTACTTGTACCTGTACCTGATTGGCTTAAAAATCTTGTGCCACTTTTTCATCCAATCAGAAGTGAAACCAAAACCAGATATAACTCGTTCTCACTAATTTTCCTGCACTTTGCATCAGGTACTATTGAGCAAGTAATTACATTGAGTCTTGATTGGCTAAACACTAAATTTTCTGTGTTCTTCTGTGATTCAGGGCTGGAAATAACAGTCCGTCATCGGACATTGTCCGACCAAATTTTAAATATGTCCGGCCAATTTCACATTATGATCAGACATGATGTCCGAACATTTCACTAACACCAAGTTGCGTGTATTGTCCATCCATAAAATTTAGTTAGATACATTGTTGAAAGGCTCGAAATTGCAACTGGTATGGTCGCCAATGCGGCTAAAATTTCATCTTTGGTGACCAAAAATTCTGGTTTAGTCGACAGTCGAAAATACGTCTGCGTTCACAGGCTACTATAATGGCGGCTACGTTTCTCTGTGTTGACAATCAATAATGGTTATTTTCTCAGACATTATGTCCTTCCAGGAATACATAGTCAAAGATCTTTGCTTCTATTACATTGATCAATATAAGTAAAGAAGGCAATCTATCCTTTTGCTTTGCTGTAAAGGATTCCCTCACATCGGAAAATTTGCAAATGGGTCGCAAATGCCTGATCATGTTTGAAATAGCCCTATAATGCATCGCAAACCCTTGAGCATTGAGTACATCATATATGCCTACCGATTGTGTCTCTTGGAATGCATGAATCTGTCAGACATTACTTCAGCTATGTATACAAAATTAGCGGCCAAAAAAGTCTTGGAATTTTTTTCTTTACGGCTTTTATGCATTGAGTTCTTTTCTAAATGAAATTCCTACTTAGTCGCCAAATAGCTACTCAAGAAGTTTTTTTTAATTTTGGGCCCTTGACTATGACAGTTTGAGCCATATCCTGGAGCCCATTATGGGCTCCTACAATATCATAAAGCAGAAGTGTTCATCTTTCCTGTACTTGCCAAATAAAGTACTCTTCAGAAATCACCCTATTATGCATTACATGCATTGCGATATGCTGTTAGCCCTTCATGTATATACCCTAGAGTCAACTTTGGTCAGGAGCCCATCACTAGGAGCCTGCAACTCCCATACTAAACCCATGACACAGTATTTTTACAAACCCGTCTATTTTCAGGCCTCTTTTCCCATGAAAAAGGTCAGTTCCAGTCAATGATTATGAGCACGAATCGCTAAGGAGAAAAATGGCGGCCTCGGGTGGACATTTCGACCTAATCTTCCGGTGAAATTATAAAGTCCTTGATTATGATTGGTCACTGCAGGGGTCTGAATTCGCGGTAAATTCAAACTAAAAATAGATGGGTCTTAAGGCCGAGATAGGAATAATTGGAGTAGTTGCACACTCCTAGTGATAGCCTTCAATAGAAAACTAGGTTTGCTTGAAGAACATATAATAATCAGGAGATAACCAGTAAAGATCGGTGCAGTCATCTTGTAGATTAAGTCATATAATCATCATAAATGATAAATAGATGAAATTTAAAGGCAGTTTTAAACGATTTGTATTGAAAATCTTTACAGTATGCTAATAAATTTTATTATGCTAATTACTTATGCAGATCAATTATGCAAATTAATGTCCAGTCAAATTGATAAGATGTCCAACCAAAATGAAGATTTGAAAGGACACATGTCCTGTTAAAGAAGAAAAATTATATCCAGAACTGGTGATTGGCTCTTCCCAGAGTGATTACTTTCAATTGGTTTTGGTTTTATGACACTCAGTTGAAAACCGCTCAATAACAAAGTCTAACTTTACAGCTAACTAAACTGCTGAGCATACATGTATGTATGGCAGAGTCTACAGCCCATAACTGATTCACTGCCTAATTTCTAACACCAGTTAGTGCCACTTTATTTATCATCACCAGTCACTGTCCAACATCTCCGTGTATAGCTAAACTAGACGCTCTAAGAGTGTTTACTCGGGTGTCGTACCACAATATCAAATCGTACTTTACGAAAACGTGTATTGGACACAATAAAAGCAAACTAAAGAATAAGGATATTTTAGCACAAGAGTTCCGTTTAGACATTTACTATTCAAGTTGCTTCATTGAGTATCCTCCTCATCCTATCACAAGTTGTAAGTTTAAACCATTTTGGTTCAAGAATGAAGCACAGCTGTCTACACATTGATGAAGAAGTTGTTTGCAAAGAATTTTCGAGGT
The DNA here is from genome assembly GCF_042242905.1 of Orbicella faveolata. Classification (NCBI taxonomy): domain Eukaryota; kingdom Metazoa; phylum Cnidaria; class Anthozoa; order Scleractinia; family Merulinidae; genus Orbicella; species Orbicella faveolata. Next base: position 12,039,126 of record NW_028301577.1, on the reverse strand, counting down.
CTTTTTACAACTTATGGTGATTACCTTGTACATGCTAGCAGAAATTGTACAAAGTTTGTTTACTGGTCGTGGCGATCCGAGTAAATTGTGTAGCTGAACATCTTTGCCATTTTACCATCTTAAACCTTTTTCAAGAGTCATATCTTCTTTGGAGAGCAAATAATCCCTTTTGAGAAAGCCAAAACAAATCATGATAAACTCCTTCGTGAAAACAACACTCCTGTGATTAGGCTCAAATTGCATTGCACATAATTTGCATAAACTTTCAAGTTGTGTATTTTGCCGACAACCTCCAAGAATTTGCGACTCTTAACACAGTTTATGAAGAAATATTAAAGCTACATATTTTTATTGAATCAAGGCGGGAGTATTTTCAAAAAGGACTCATAACGGAAGATGCGGCATTCTATTTTGCTATGTATGTTGGTTTCATGCTCGTCTAGTTCATGTCACACATGATTTTCTTTTGCAGTCAGACACAGTTTTCTAAAAGAATTGACGATTGATAAGACTGCTAAATATATTTGAACTACTAGTGAAATAACTGGCTAAACTATTGTCAATGCAGATTTTCCTTAGAACTTGGCAAGAACATTGGTTCGTCAATAATCCCGCGCAGTTTCCCGCACAATCAAAGGTTCAATTCTCCCACACAATGTGCCTCCAAATTCATGTTATTTTTTTCCCTGCACCCTACTAGAAAGCCAACTGACTTGGAGGTAAGATATTTAATTCAAGTTACCGAAAGTCTTATCTTTACAACTTTGGAGATCGACATATTTTGTGCAGTGAACGAAACAAGTCGCATGTTTTTAATGAGCTACAAGTCCAAAAAGGTTTTCGTATTTAGCTCGTTTTATTGCAATATGATTTGTTTTACTGCAATGTTCTAAATAATAACAGCAGTAGCCACATTACCTGCCTATTTTTTGCCAGTGTTTTCATAGATTGAACTCATACTGCAATCGGCTCAGTTGTTATCTCACAAGAACGTTTCGAGCATGAACTTTGCTTACCTGGCTGGCTTTCAAGCAATATAATTCATGGACCAACCCTTTCTGAAAACGATCGACATCTTTGTATGTGAGATGAACATATAAGGCGTGATTCTTGCAAAAAACTTTCTGCATAAAACACTGATTTCTGTCACAAAGAGCGAGCAATGTTGCGTTTCTCCTCCCCAGTTTCCATGGTCTACGCATGGAACACCTGGGACCATGAACCCCTTTTGGCGACCAAAATGCTTGCATTTTATGACTCGGGCTTTCCTACGGAAGCCCAAGTAAAAAAGCAGTGCTTTCAACAAGATCCAGCACCTGCCTGAGCCCTGGTGGCAATTCTCTTGTGAATGGCCAGCTATCAATGTTTCCAGTTATTAAAAGGTGGCCAGGGCTCTCCTCAAGACGAAGTTCTTATGAACCTCTCTTACCACTGTCTTGCAGGTGATGACCAGAGTGGTCACCTCAGGGGATGCCAAAATGACAAAGTTTAAATCTGGGATTCTCCCTACATGTAACTTCTTGACCCTAAGAGAATGTCATTAAAAGTAGACCTCTGCCGATTGAGCCACAAAAATGTGTCAACTATTACAAACATTTCCCCCGAAAATGCCAAAAATAAGTCAAAATAAGCTTTCCTTCACATTTGGGATACATGGTGACCTGTACAGTAGACCAGGAGAGTTTGGCATAGATGCTACCTGCACTTTAAATCTTATTTAAAACACTTGGAAACATGTGTTATTCTTGATGACTCCTCTTAGAAATAATAAACGATTTTTCGACCATTAGTCACCTTCTGTGATAAGTGAAAGGAAATAAACATACAGCAGTCTGAACCCTGGTGTCAAAGAATACAAGGGTTAACCACACAATCACAGAAATCAGCAATATATCTTCACCTGATGCAATGCAGTTAGCCAATTCCATTAACACCTTCTGCTTGTTGGGAGACTGATGAATGTCATTTGTCAACTCCTCCAGCATTTTTTTCTTGTCACTGTGTACACAAAACTGTCAACAGAAATGTAACAGAATCAATAAATTAGTAAAAGTTCTCAGGAAATACAATATCCTTGGTGAGGCACTTCAGTTAAGTTATTTCAATGAGTCAACAGAATGCAAACCTAGGAGCATAACTCCTGGATAAGATGTCACATGTACAGTACAGTGTATCAATAGTTCATCACAGCTAATCCCCCAACACTTTGAGACATTGTTAATTTTAATGGCTCAATTTGCCAAAAGATGCCACACAATACTGCTGCAAAGTCTCCTCCCAATTAACCGAGCCATATCACAAAGTAGAGAGGAAAAATTTAAGAGTTCTCTGGACAACCATTACAAAGAAAGTGGTTACTCAAAAACAAAAAATGTATGAATGATAAAAATTTATATAATTTACAAAAACACAGGAAGAAAGGAACAGGTGAAGTTTGACTTGAGATGAGTGTCATGTCCTTCATTTTTTCAGACAGAAACATTAAAGCATGCATGCTCGGCAAAACAATGAATTTTGTCAGTATGTTAAAATTTGATCATAGTAGCACTTTAAAGTTTCTCTTACTAGTCAAGAACCGTCCATTTTTTATTAATCAATAAATTTTCTTCCTTTGCAAATTTTGTGTCAATCATATTTACTGTAGTATTTGTTAGTAACTAAAACTGTGCATTTCTCTTGGACAAGCCATGTCAGAGATTCACCAGAACAAATCAAATGGTTGCTTGTAACACACAATCAGAAAGAGCTATCAATAGACCCTGTTCCTGTCCAGGATGGCTTTTTGGCTTGACACAAGTGCAAGCAATAATGATTAAGACCAATTGATTATGCTATTTTTGACATAATTTGAAGCAAGCAGATGACTCTTGTGGGAAATTTGCCGTTGAAAATCTCACATTCAGTTTGACTCGGTCAATTAAATGAAATGGTAATAGAAGTTATATTTCCCAAGAAAATTCTATTTTGCAATATGTTCCAACTGTATTGTACTTTCTTATGCATTTCCATCAATAATTACAGACTACAATTTGTGGAGAACAATTACTACGCCTTTCAATAACATGCGCACTCTAAAATTCAAAGCTCAACCGACAAATGTGTTTTTCCTTACCGCCAATCAAATGTTCGGCGGCTTCTCCCAGCTTCCAACTACTGTGGAGCACATGGTAATCAAATCAAATCATTGAGCACAGTTCAGACAACATAGTCGAAAGCTGGGAGGCACCACCGAACATTTGATTGATGGTAGTGAAAAACGCATTTGTCGGTTGAGCTTTGAATTTTAGAGTCCACATGTTATTGAAAGGCGCGGTAATGCTCAGTTTACAGAAGATGTCAATTGAAGGATTACCCACAAAATGTTGCATAATTTAGTATAATTTGCGTATTAAATTTAATCTTTCCCAGGGGATTTATTCTCAGTCCACGCACACATGTGGAAATTATCTACTTGTGTCTGATTGGACTGACATGGAATATTAAATCTTTATATGGATTGAAAGGCCTATAGGGTCTCGGGCAAAAGCCCTCTGATTGCCAAAAAACTTCTTAAAAATTAATGGAACAGACGTCAAAAGATTCGAACCTTTTACTTTCGGGGCATAAATTATTAATAATTTCCTGAACGCTAAAATGAAAATTAGCCGGTTCCGTAATTTTACGAGAATCCCCATGTGTCGATCACGACTTACAAATTCCATAATTTATGAAATAGGCACCGATGGCTTCTTTGACAAACCGTAGTATAAGCTTATTAAATGTTCAAAACTTAGTCCAACCAGTATACATGACTGTTGTTTCTTGGATTAACGTTCATAATTATTGAAACCTTTATCCCCTTAATTTGTTACTGGAGAGGAAAACGTTGTTTGGGAAATAAGAAATTAAATTGAAATCTAGTCGTTTCGAAAACTGCTTTGGCAAAACACAACATTCGCAAAAAAGTAAATAAATAAAAGAAAATGTCAATTTTCGAGTAAAACAAACACAAATGCCGGCATTTGATTTCGAGGTTGTCTTGTAAAACAAGGATATTTTCATGTCAAAAACGTCAGAACTATCCTGGGATTAGGGAACATAAGCTTACCTTCCACTTCGACAGAGACGGTCGGTGAGGATCTGAAATTTTGAAAAAGAAAATCGTTCTCAACAAGAAACTAATAAGAATTAATTGTATTTAACTGACCACTTCGATTAAACAACAGGGCAAACGGAAACACGCTGCTGGTTTCTTACTTACCACTTTGTTTATTATTTTCATGACCAAGGGAATTCGCAGGTTTCTTGCCGCCTTTGTTCTTTAATTTTCGTGTTTTCCTGATAAGCCAGCGCTCTAAACGGTCTTGATCGACATGTTTCATAACATAATCCTCCAGAAACACGGGATTTGCTCGAAGAAAATTTCTCACTGCCTCCTCATCCATCTCTGAAACAGGACAAGCAATAATATGGTCTGTTCGCATCTTTTTTTGCAAAAATCACACACGAAAGGCGCAAGTGCGCCACGCTTCGTACTAAAAGGTATAATCGTGAAAATGCAATTTATCTCTGAAAAAAAAACCTCATTACAATGTAATAAGAGCGCCTTTTTTAAGCCACAACGTAGTCCAAAAGTATACAGTATTGTATTTCTACTGAGTTTTATGATACATAACCAAACGATCTCTGCATCACATCACGTCAAACAGAACACTTTAAAGTGAAAATTGGAGCTATAAAGGTCATCTTAAAACTGCGTTACGGGTCAACCTACCTTGCCCGTTCGCAATCGCTTTTCCTTGGACCAAAGCTGGTCGGAACGGTCCATCGCCAAAGTTTGCGGTCAGATCGATGTGGGTAATGTGACTTCCCGTTCCGTGGTTGTTTGAAGGTCGGTTGCTAGTATGCCCTTTCGCTGCCTTCGCCGAGACCGGCGACGAGCCATGTCCGCTCGAAACACGCTGATAACTTGGACTGTGGCGCGAACTGCTCGGTAAAGGTGGAAGCCGACGATTCCCAACCTGGCGTGAAGGACTTGACATCAGGATTTTTGCCACGGGTTTCCTTTCATGCCAACTTTTTAACGTAGAATTTCGGCGAGCGCACAAAACGATGTTTATCTTCCATCGTTAAGTAAGAAACAGCTGCCGTCTGCAGATGGTCACGTGACTCAATCTGGTCATCTGTCAAAAGCGCCAAAACAATAATGCTACTTCAATTGTAGTTTTGCTCACTTATCGTATCAACGTCTTTTTTAAAAAAACTTATAAAAAGCGAAGCGAGCCGCTAGAACGTGCTAAGAGACAAAAGAAGTGTTTTGGGTGGTCGAAAAGAATAAAAATTTATTCGCCATAAATTTCCGCTCACAGCATCGTTTGCAGTAAATTGAAAGGAGACAGAGATAAACCTAGACAAAACAAGTGTATATATTTTTAGAGCTTTTAAACACACAGGTTTTGGATCCTCATCCTTTAATGGAATTTTCGCCTGAATAACGCAGGCTAATGTAAAATTTTTTTAAAAAAAATTCCCGGCTTAGCTCGCGGAGGTATAGTTCGCTTCCCTTTCCAGTTTCTCACCCAGACAGCAATACCTGGATCAAACACTGTAATCCCCTTTAATTCCACTCTTTTATTTGAGCCGGAAAAAAAATTCGCTTAATATATAGCCTCATCAAGGGCCGGAAACTGAACTTGATATCAGTATAAAAAAAAAAGATATTTTGATCGAATTCCATCTGCCGTCTGTTATTTTCCTTTTGGTGTGCAAAGTCTTGGTATATGAAATATTTACTAACTGAAATGGATGAAATGCAAGGAAAGCCTCCCGTTCACGCGAAACCAAAACAAGATAGCATTTACTTATACATTTATAACTTTCCTGTAGGCAGCCATTAAGCCCATAGGCATATTAACATCAAGTACCAAAAAAAAAAAATCTACAATGAAGAAATAAAATATGAAGGTGAAAGTACTGCTGCTTTAGCGGGCTACCCATGATGAAGTTTCAAAACGTTGACCAAATTTTAAAAAAAATGTTGGCAAAAAAGGTACAAAATACTCATGACACACGCAGCGGATTTGAGATAAGAACTAAGCAAATGACTTTTTTTACGATACAAATAGCCTGCACGCGTGGTCACTGCGTACTGGCGAGATTTCGCGCGCGATTTTTCTTGCGGTTTCGTCTTAGCACGCGCGCGAGCTCTCTTGCGTACAGTCGACTTCGCGCGCGAAATTCCACCACCCACCTGGCCCTACGCAGGTTCACCGTATTTGCGTGCAATGCGTGTGATACTTCTTACTTTCGTGACGGCTCAATAAGTTCGACTCCGCTTCCCTGACATACCACGTTCATATCAGACATCAGCAATGTCGAAAGCGTAAACAAAAAAACAAAAAAAACGTCAAGTATGGTAACTAAAACAAACACAAAGATGGCAAGTTAAGGCTGGTCGGTTATTTATCACCCTTGAAGACAACACACGACTAGTACAATTCTTTTTCATCGTACTCAGCCAGAGCGATCTGTTCTGCCTCTTCAGACTTTTCACAGGACACAGTGAAAGGTGTTCAGCAGCAGCTCTACATAGAGAATTCTCCGACATCTTCTAGTTGTGTGACTCAAAGTGGGTTTACCTTGAGAATGGAGGTTAATCAAGGGCAACCAATGCAACGCGCATATTAAGGGAGGATTACTCCCAGAAAAATTGGGTGGGGGTGCGCAGTCCACAGCCTGCCTCCTAAAACCCTTACCCTATTTAAGATCAAAATCTGCAATTTTCCTTGCCTGCATTGCAGGCATAAACGGGGAAGGGCTAAGGAGGCAAAAAGCACCAGTCCCTCTCCTTCTATCCATGCTTTGCCTCCCCCCCTCCCACGTTAAATGTCTGCTACGGAGGCTATGATTTTCCTTACCCTATTTATGACTTGTCCAAAAATTTGATACCCTATTTAAGACCTGTCAGATCAGTGTTAAAGGCATTATGAAGGGCTTTTGTTGATGGTCTATGGATAACGATGAAAAAGTACGTTCTTCTAAAAACCATACCGAATTAAAGACTTATGTGCAAAAACCATACCCTATTTGAGACCAAAATGGGCAAAATTGATACCTTTTTAATGACCAAAATGGTTAAAAATTCATACCCTTTGGGGGAGCACATACCTATAGCTCATATAAGGAAGTACCCTCCCCTTCACCTTACTTGCTCTAATCAAAAATTCAGATCTAAAAATATATATATGATATATAAACCTTGCCCATCTAGAAAATGTCCATCTACATTTAATTATGAAGTGAAAACTAGCTAAGTAATCCAACTAGCTAGCTTAACTAGCTATTTTCTGGTACTATAGGTGGTTGTCAAATCAAGGAAAGAACATTTACTCACTGAAGTTTCTGATACCAAGGAGGTGGTAGAGCAAGTAATCTGACATCTTAATCGTACATTTAGCAATTAAAGTAAACTATGACTTGCCCAGGGCAAGCCAAATTTGAGAGCTTCTGGTCTGAAGGGCAAATTAAAAATCAAGTCTTTTTTAGGCCTGGGGATGGGGAGGCAACAACATTAGTGAGTTCTGAAGGGCTCTAATTGAAAACTACTTTTAATGCATATACACTAGTCTTACAAACTGTGAGATACAACCTTCAAGATTTGTTTGGGTATACTAACATCAAACAATGTATCTTAAAAAAATGTAACAAGATACAATAGAACTCTGATCTATCAGCAGAGTGGTAACTTAGTCTGCATTAAACTATACATAGTTTTTCTCACTGAGACTTTTATAAGCAGGACTTAGTGACACCTATAACAAAACACAAAACTATCATTTGAAGGAAATTTACGTGTAAGTCAGATTTCCGGCCAAACCAGAGAATGTTTCTTGGAAAAAGTCCTTCCAGCATGAAAACAGGCCCTGAAATAAACAAACCAAAATAACTACACATACATTCATAATAAATTATTTGAAAACCTTTCATATCAATATAGAGATCTTAATGTAGAGTGCAGGTGTGTGACTAAAGTGGCAGATCTAGAAAGTAGCAAGGTGCGAAGGGGAGGCGGGAGGAGGGGTGATGGGAAATTAGGGTGAGGGAAGGGTCTTGCTTAAAATAGGGCCACTTAAGATAGAGGGGGGGGTGCCATGAGGAAAAGTGACAGTGGGGGAAGGGTATTGCAAGTAAAGTCACAAATTACAACTGCCTCCATTTAGCTACAAAAATATACCCAAGCATTTCTTGTCTGACGTAACTGTTCCATCAGGATTACAGTTTTCTTAGAGGTCTGACCACTTTCTGGAACAATTCATGTCTTCTGAGAAATATCCAAGAACATTTTTGTGCCAAATTGACATGCTTTGCTTACCATAATCTGCCGACTTAGGCAAGTGGCTCAAACATGTAAGGCTGCACTCCAAGTTCCTGGTCAAAAATATCATCAAAATCGTCATAGTCATCATAATCATCGTAATCATCATAATCATCATCCTCATCATAATCATCGTAATCATCGTAATCATCATCTTCGCTATCATCATCGTAGAAAACGTCATTAACTTTGCATCTATTTTGCAATGGCTCTGGATCACCGGGAAGAACATACGTTCTCCAAGCAAACTGAAGTCTGGTGATTCCTTCTTCACCTTGTGAGTGGACAATTGCAGCAGCAACACCCGCTAGATAACCAAATGATCCTAATGGAGTCTCTGAACTGGAAGACCCACCAACGCCTCCATAAGGGCCATAGCTTTTTGGACTGCCATCAGTATCACATTTGTTGGAGTAAAATGTCAGGCTATCAATCATCCAGCCAGATCTAATTTCAACTTTAACAATCCTCTCATTTTCCTCCAAATGAAATTCATGGTGTTCAGACTGAGCAGAGTCACCTCCAAACTTCTCCACTTTGTCACCATTGTAAACAATCTTGAGGCCACCAAGCACAGGTCGACCATCCCACCTTCGAATCCACAGTTCCATTCCCTTGATGTAAACTTCATTGTCTAAATCTTCAACTGTCTCCTTGTCAGTGTGATGTCCTGTTTCAGGATTCACCTGCCCTCCATTAGCAAAGGAGCGTCCCCAGGTGACAACCTTTCTGGCAAATTCCCTTGGAGTGGCCCACTTTTCATCTGTTGAATCTTTCTCAGGGGGATCATCTTTCAGTTTCTGGGCTTTTACCACTATTTCTTCACAGGTGTCTGAGAGAAGCTTGCGTGATAAGACTTCCTTGAGATATGACTCTGACAGAGTTGGGAGTCTAACCAAGGGCAACACTTTTGGAAGATAATCTTTTCGATTTTCGACATCATGCTCGATGTACTGGAACACCGCTTGAAGCACGATCTTTTCCCTTACTTCTAAACACGGGATCAAGCCATCGATGACCACACAGATCTCTTCTTCTGCCAGGAGCTCGGTCAGAAAATTGAACGGAAGACTCAGGAACTCCTCTTTCTTGCAGACATCTGCAAAATGTCGTAGGCCATGCTTTTTAGCTTCTTTCCTCAGCTCTTCCAGCGCAAACACATCTGCAAGCTGCCAAATGCCCAGGCAGGTTTTGTCATCGATAGCGCGTTTCAAGAAGTCCCCGCAAGAATTCTTGACAAACTCTACACCCAAATAATTGGCTGCTTCGAGCAAAGTCTGCACATTGTCTTTGCTGATATCAATATTTCCCGAATATGCGAACTCAATCAAATCCCCAACAGCGCTTTCGTCCAAACAAAGGATCTCTATCTCGTCTTTCTTTCCGTCTTCCCAGTTGGTTCCAAGAAGGGCTTCAAAGTAAGGGCTGAATGAGGCCAGCACGACACGATGGGCTTGCACCTTCCGTTTTTCGCCGATCTTCAGGGTGACATCGGAGTATCTGCCATCTTTGTACATGGTCAAAAGACCTTTGAGCAGATGGAATCCATGTTTCGAGTCTGTCACGTGTGATTTATCGATATCGTTTGAGAAAGACCTTTCCAAAAGAGGTTTCTCGAACTTCTTGGCTGCGGCCATGTTTGCGATCAACTTTCGGTTCACGTGTGGGTGCCGGGTGAACATCGTAACTACTAACCAGACCCCTCTTGGGAAGACTTCGAACCACTGGAGTCTCCAAGTTATTATTTTAACCTGATTTTAACTATTTCTCTCTATTTAATTTTTTTCCCCTCTTTTCAAAATATACTAGCTTCAATTTTGAAGCACTTCAATAATCATGTTAAAATGACGGAGGGTATGTAAAGAAGGGGAAATCGAATAAAATACTTCGTCCCCTCCCCTCACTTGACTCCCTGCCTGCCTTGCGTTCATCCTCGTTCCCAGGGTCTTTACCGTCATGGGCTCTGGGAACGAGTTTGAGACAGGTGACTGATGGGTTGACTTGTCATCCCGAGACGATAAAACCACGTGGAAGGAACTGTCTATGGCGTACGATCCCCGCCAAAATTCATTGTTTGAATTTTAACTCCATCATTTAAATTTTGAACTTCAACGATTGAATTTCACAGCTCCATTTAAAATTTTACACTCTTCTTTAGATTTCACGTCATTGGAAGACGTTTTTTCACTTATCTTTCTTTAGGTACAACAAATAAGATGCGTTTACGTACTTTGATCAGCTAGAGAAAGGAGTTCTCCCGCAACTCCAAGGAGTCTCTCTTTTGTCGTGTTCAATGGATCCATCGCTTCACTGAACTGTACAAATACCCGGGATATTGGCTTACATGTGCTGAGAGAGCACAACAAGAAAGCTGGCGGTCAATTAGCCGCGAAAACGGTACGAAAGGAGCCGAAAGCCGAAAGAGCCTGGGGAAGAGGTCTATCCCCTCCCCTCCCCTCCCCTCCCCTCCCACTCTCAACCAATGATCACTGAAGCGTAGACACAAATTCAAAAGTCGAGTTGAAAATTTCCGATGTGGAGTTTGCAATATGACGCGGTGAGTGGCAAAATGCATCGAGCTAGTATCGAATACAAAGTTCGCATATCAGTCAAATGTAGAGTACTGGTTCTGGTATCAACACTAATAAAAAGTAGCAGCGTATGACGATTACTTCAGTGTTTAGTATAATTCCCGGCGTCGAGTCGAAAATGAATGGTTAGACTAATTTTGACGAGGCGAGTTGAAAATGTACAGCGAGGAATGTCAAATACAAACGTTGAGTTCAAAAAACGGAAAGATAAGTGAAAAAACGTCTTCCAATGATGTGAAATCTAAAAGAAGAGTGTAAAACTTAAAATGGAGCTCTGAAATTCAATCGTTGAAGTTGAAAATTTAAATGATTAAGTTAAAATTCAAACAATGAATTTTGGCGGGGATCGTACGCCATAACAGTCAGATGCGAAGAAAAACCTTAAGGTCATCCCTCACATTTGAATTGCGCATCCTTACTGCGCATAATTTATGGCGTCATTAGCGCGCGCTCGTGCACGCGCATATTGAAAACATGACGGATTTGCCTTGATATTGAGCTCTTTCATTTGAAAAATGGCTCTAGCTCACCAACGAGCACGGGCACCCCAATTTTTTTCCAGTCATTGTAATCAACTAATCATAAGCGTCGCCTGAGGAAAGACTGATCTAATTTCTATTGCTGAAAATTGAATAAATAAGAAAAATAGCAGATACACTGTGGTCTTTTCTATTTTTCAGTCAGTAACCACGTCAAGAAATTTGGTTCAAATTTTTAATCAAGGATTTAGCTTTCTGTCTGAATCAAACTTTAAATGTTTATTTGTGTCCGAGACAATGTATTGACTGTAGTTTAATGCGTTTTCTTCTGAGTCTGGGCTCACAGAGATTTTACAATTACTGGGAATGTGTTCTTATAATAAGCTTAAAATAATGCCAAAATGGGGCATTTTCAATGCCTCACTGCTCCTTAATGAGCATGGGCACCCCCCTTTTTTATTTCAAAATTGAAGTTATCATATGACAAATATTCAGTGGACAAAGTTTGAACAAAAATCTATTGTCACTTTTATTTCAGAGGAATTGCCTTAATTGCGATCGTTTTCCGTCAAGATAATGCAGTTCTTCGATCTCTCGACAGGCAGTCGTTTCCCAGTGACAAACTGTGTCATCATCAAATCTTGGTTGTAACTGGACCGTGGAATAAAGAATTATCCGAATAAAGATTTGATGGATTTCCGTCTGGTCAAATTACTGCTCAAAATTTATAACCGGACTCGTCGCAACTTAACTGATGCCTACATAAGCTTACATTTTGTTTAAAAGGCTTTTTTTCCGCACTCGCTGTCAGTTTCATTCCGTTCGCGTTCTTCTGGAAACCCCTGTTAAGGCAGGCTAAGAAGTGCTAACCACCGCACACCTTTTTGGTTTCATACATTGTTTTGTTATGAGTTGAGTAACTTGCAATACAGGCAAGTCTTTAACTCTCATTGCAACACGAATCCTTGGATTTTGGAGTTCGATTCTTACACTGATCTGGAGGGTTTAGCTTGACACAATTTGCGCATGAGTCCAATAACAAAATGATCAAGAAGGTGTTATGGCCAGAGTTTTGTCTGTACTCAGTGTGGAGTCAACTCAAACCCGATTTTAGCTTGTTCCAGGCGCGAAGAACGACACAAGGGAAAATATGGGAGTGGCTTCGGGTGATTTCCCGAGCTTCACCAGAGGAAAGTTGTTTGACTGGAGCCGGCTAACCTGACTTGTCAAATAATCAACTCAGTGGAAGCAAAAAAAACAAAACAAAACAATAAAGAATCTTAATTAACCGTGTAGAATGACGGAATATGTTTTAATTTGCTTGCTCAGCTGTGATTATTGAATTTCTTATTATTTGTTTAGCTGTTATAACAGGGTAACTACATGCGCAGTTGATTTTCGTTTTGACAAACGAACTTCAGAATCAGTTCAAGCTTAGTTCGAAGCACGACGAAAAAACCTGTCTAGCGAAAATCTTCGGAGATCTCAGGTAAATAGGTACTTTTTTTGAGAGATTTTCATACTGATTTATGAAATGAAATTTATTTTTTATAAGAACAGTTTAGGTGAAGGCAATACCTCCACACATTCATTGAAAATCGACCCAGTTGAGCTTTGAAGTTCAGCTGAGTTGCAAATCAGTTATTTTCACTACAGCTGGCAAAAAAACATTTCCCCGCGTCACAGCTGCCTGATTATAGTCTTCTAAGAACAGCTCAGTTTCCGATCAATACAAATCTGATAAGTGGTGATCATGACAAATAATATTAAATTCATTCATTATGTTGAAACCTAGCTTGTTATGACTTAAAAGTATCACTGTAAAAAATGGTTGTTGTTTTTAAGCTGTTATTTAACAGAAAGATTCCGTAATGTCGTGCGTGTGTTCAGTAATAGATCGCAGCTGACATCAAAATGTAGTAAGAACCATTATTATATGGCTAGCTCCGTGAGCGGGCAAGATGAATCAAATCCTGCTCTGTGATTGGCTACCCGAGCGGGCAAGATGGAGCTATCTTGCCCGCTCGGGACTACCCGCCGTGTCCCGCAAGAAAAATTTCCCCGAAAGCCATATAATAAATCCTTTATTGACCAAGCTTGTTCGGTCAAGATGGCTGGATATTGGCCTCGTTCTGTTTTTGCGAGTTCATGGACCGAGACGGAGTCGAGGTCCATGAACACGCAAAAAAAGAACTTGGCCAATATCCAGCCATCTTAACCGAACAAGCTTGGTCAATAACCCATACAAATTGTGGCACATTAAGCGATATATAGCCTAGAGTGTCACTGATGTTCTTACCACATTTTGATGTCTGTGATCGATTACTGAATAAGTGCACGGCAACATGGAATCTATTTGTTTTATTCAATAGAGAAACAAACTGAAGAATGTTTTAAATAACGTCCATGCTTCTGACCTTCAATAGATCGTAATTAAGGACTAATCAAAATGCGAGAAAAATTTTGACTTATAGTCGAACCTCCCGTAAGCGACCACCCAAAATGTCAAGCCTAGGCGGTCGCGACGAGTGGCTCCGAACAGCAGTTTGCCTGAGTCACTTGCAGATAGTCAATCGACGCTATTTAGATCGTGCCCGACCTAGAAAAAACGTCCGTGTGTCGAACCATGATAGGAATCAACACAACAGTTTAACTACAGTAATCCCAGCATAATTTAATACTTAAATTTACCTATCGTGCATTGCTTTGAAAAGGGCAGCCTTCGTACTTCTTACGTATTTCCAAATCAGTTGGTTAGACTGTTTATACACCTCCTACGTCAATAAAGGGCTTGAAAAACTATTCACAATTTAATGGAGTTGTTTTGTGTGTTAGAACAAACCGGTCATGTCTGACTTCCCGTACTGGTTCCTTCTCGTTCTTACCGCTGGAAGCCTGGTGCAAGTTGCATCGACAGTCATGCGCAGATCACAAAGCTGTGAAGAACAGTTGCAAGCTGTATCTGTTGATCCTGCAATCTGTGAGAGGATTCGGTCGGCGGCATCCTGCGTTCGCCGTGCTGTCTTGGATATTGACGCTAAGGTATATACTCGAAGAGTTCAGCCTTGCTTTGAGGTTCGATTATCAGCCGCTCTTCGGGAAAGGAGCCCGCGCTACTGACCGGACTCGAAAGAGCGGCAGAAATCGAGCTTACCGTACAATTCCTGTAGGATAAAACTGTCAACCCTTACCGAGAGTTGTTTTATCTGTCATCTACCCTTCTTTAAAATTCCCCTCCACTGACAAGAAGGCCTCAATAAACGAAGACCTTTTAGCTCTTTGCGGTTAGAATTTCTTCAAGCGCTCAAGATGCCCACGAAATTCCATTCTGATGACGCAGCGCTTGAGAGATCCGTGTAGTGTCTCTTATTGGTCGTTACTTGCGCGCACAACCGTGCGACAACCAATCATCGACTGCCGTAGGTATCTTTGTAGAATCAGGTCATTACTATATGATCAGTATAAAAAGTCAAAGTGCTCTTTTACGTGTCTCGAGCAGCGTCAAGGATGCAGCTAAACCGGCCCTCATGAAAGAGTAGTATTGCCTTTAAAATGTTAGTTTTCTAGTTGCTGGAACTACAGTAACCTGTCACTGTGTTTTGGTTCAGCAAATTGGACACATCGAAATTTTTGTAAGTCCGCAGACATCTGTTTATACCAGTTGATTAAGCAAGTGTTAAAAGTTTCCTCTGTTATCTTTGCTCTGCTATTTATCATCAGTGTTATTTTAACTGACTTTGTTTCTCGCTTTGTTTCCTCTCAAGATAAGCAAAAGTGCAAAAGAAGCCATCGAAGAAGCCACAAACATTCTTCATTCGAGTACACACCATCTGAAAATGAAATTGCCACAGTATTTAAAGGGGAAGAGAAGATCTTTGCAGAAACGGGAAGTTCCAGGTATAATTACAAGGCTAAAAAATACGTTCTGAAGACGCAAAAAAAAAAAAAAATTACACAGCCTTCATCGATAATTTTTGATCTTTGAATCTTTGATCTACGATATGCTTTCTCTTTTTTCCTTACTGTATTTAATTTTTGAGTTGTTATAGGTTGTGTATAACATTCTAGTCTGAAATAAGTTGTGATCTCTAAATAGATCTCATGTTTATTCTATGTCATATCTTGCAATGATGGGAAAAATCTTAAAATCTGCAAACTTGAAGGACCGAGGAGGGGGGGAGTGGGGTCACGGAAGGACAAGAAATTCTCTTTGAAAAAAAAATAGATTTAAAAAACGCTATCAAAGACCTCTTGAGCCTAGATGGATTTATAATTTGCATTGCCAAATATCGCGTCTAACGTAGATGAACACCTCGCCTAAAACTCCAAGTAGGTGCCCGCACCCCCTTCCCCGAAAGTATGACAAGGTTATCTCTTCAGTTGACTCTGACCCTCTAAATCTGCCTTCAGTTGGCAATCGATGTCCTTCTCAATAATTCTACATTTTTTCACAGATGACCTCTCCAACTTTCATGCCCTCGTAAAGAAAGCTGCGTCTTCTGCAGTTTTAACAGTCAAGGAAGGGAGTGAGGAGGTTCGAGATGCCCTCGTTAACATAATCATCGCATTGCACTCTTCTCATGATGACATCAATGAGGCAACAAGAGATATTTTAGGCAAGATGATGGCCAAGAGATCAACGGACGGTAAGCAACAGATCTTTAATTTGTCTTAATCGGCTCTTAATACGCCCCGTTCGATATATTAATATTCTAACATGGCTCGGTGGCTTTCAGGACAACATTGCCAATTAAGTTTCTTTTGTCCCTCAATTCCCAAAAGAGACTTGGATACAAAGAAAAAAAAAACACCAAATATAGAAGTTTGTCCTAGAAGCCTCAGATCGAAGGAGACTCTACTCGCAGGGTATGAAAGCCTCGGAGCCATGATAGAATATTGATATGTCGAAAGTGGCCTATTTCCCGGGGATAAGGGAGTTCTCCCCATAATAAACTAGATGGGTAGGTTTTTTCCAAAAGGGGTCTTTTTTCACTCTGGAGGTATATGAAAGGGTAGGGTTTTTCTCGAGTTGTAGTACAGAAAAGGGTAGGAAAAACTGCCGTCATTTAGATGTTTGAAAAGGTTTTTCCCCGTAATAAATTCAACTGTGATACCTATGCCGGTGATTCAATTTAAAAAATATACATTCTGCTAGTGTATTGCGGAAAGAGCCATCTGAGCTCTTAAACCTTGTCTGCCATGAGCCAGTAAGTTATATTAATATACAGTGAGTTCATTTAGGTACTGTGAATCAGAGTACAAACCAAAGTCTTCAACTTCATCATTTTTGTCCCGTGAACTAGAAGCTGTAGGCCAAGCGATGGTAAATGCTTCTATCGAGTTGAAGGCGGCTATGACAAAAGCGGTGCTGACTGCCTTGAGTGGATTTAACGACATGGTGAACAACATGGAAATCAAGACGAAGACTCTCCTGCAGGACAGAGTTCGAGTTGGTACGTTTATAAAATACACACAATAAATATTCACTGTAAATTTAAAAAGTCTGTTTTGTTGTTTTTTCTCTGAGACGTGCAGTTGGTTCGCTGCGTTTGTTGTGATCATGACTACAGTAACTATTTTGGTTCCAATTTTTAGGAACTTTTAAGCAAACCACAACGGCGACGGCAACAGGAACGTCGCTAAACAAAGGCTTTGACGAACCCAGCGGCAGAACAATAGCTTTGCACGTGCGTTATAAATCTTCCAAAAAATAATGCAAAACAACAATGTGAAATTACAGAGTTCTTTGAAACCTGGAGAAGATGAGCCACGAAGGCCAATTTTTTAAATTTATTTTTTGACCAAAGGCTGCCTTACATATTCGGTTTTGAGACAGTAACAGACAAACCTAATGACTCTGGATGATTGTAAGATTCGTAAGTTAAATATAATTTCATCAGTAATCAATCGACGTTGTTCTCAATGTCGCCGTCCAGTGGTTGCTTAGCTCCGTCCTGATCGCCGTATTTTGGTGACACTCATCACGTGGGAAAACAAGGAAAACACTCTGTACTATAAACACAAATACACAGACGTTTTGTGTCCGAAACGTTTTCTTGTATTTTCAGGATTTTTTGGTGACAGGAAAGCTCAGATTGCTGAACTTGCTGACCAGGCAGCCAGAGGAATCGTGGATTTTTACGACAGTTTAGCAGTGAAGTCTGTCAACGATGCCATCATGAAAGTGAATGACCTCTTTATCGCTCTCTACGTTATTGAGAAAATAAATCCAAACGCCGATGGTAAGAATGAGTGTTCTGACTACTCTACAAACTCGTTCCCAGACTCTCTTTCCTCTGCCTCCCTCGACGACCAATGGAGGCAGAGTAGAGAGAGCCTGGGAACGACGTTGCTAACTCTACACCTTGCATGCAGCTGGCGCCCCTGAAGTTTGAATTGACCAATCAGGATTCAGAAGGCGGGGGAAACTGTACTGTCCTGACGCCCATGTATGTTAACAGGAACAGGAAAGGCATAACACTCGGGAAACGTTTCTCACCAGAGACGGCATTTACAATTCCAAAGCCAACCCATATCCATAGACTGTAAAAAGTGAAAAATATGAAGCATTTTGTGTCTCCAATCTTCTAATTTGGCGCCAAAAATGGGTCGCCCGCGTCCGACAACTCACTCGTAGTTTGTCGAGTGTCACCAGCTAGGAAAATAGTTGTGTTATTTTGAGCAAAACATGTTGTTCCGCGTCAAATTAAACTCGAAATTCTCAAGTTTTGTATTAGAAGAGGCCAAAGTAACTTCAACGTTGTTTGCTGCGAAGAAAAAGACTGTTATTGTGTCGTTTTGGTAGGACACTTCGGTTTTGACCGGTGCAGGCGCCGCATGCAAGGAGAGGCTGGATTAACTCCAGTTTATGTTACATATAGGCCGCATCAAACTTTAACCAGGGTCTTTGTTTATTTTTATTAACAGCACGTCCCATCGTGCGACGCTTGGCGGAGTCAGTAAGCCAGACTGTTAAAGACACCATGCAGCCAGAGGAACCCAACCCAGAAGACGCCGTTGCACGCGCTATGCGAAAAGCCGCTGAACAGATGGTCTTAGATTACAACGATCTTGTCCGGCTTGTCAACAATGCTTGATTTTAAGGGGAAATAAAGTTAACCTGGCATAATAACTAACAAACTGGGTTCGTTGTCCTTGCTTCTAATTCTCACCATTTCTTTGTGTAACAGTAAAATACACCAGTCCACGAAAAGTATTATATTTGAAGGAACTGTCAGTGCTAGATAAGACCCTTAGACTTAAATGAAAGAAACCAAACTGTGTGTTAATATAACTTATAGCTTCAAACTAAGGGAAGAAACGCCTGTTTGGGGAACTGAAGACATGTGATAACCCCTTCATATCAAATCCAGGCCAGAGCTCAAAATTAGAAGACGCTCCTGCTTCAAGTTGAAACTCCGAGAATTAAGTAACACGCTCGATCATTAATGAAGACTGTGATTTTCTTGTTTTTAGTTCTAATCCGCTCGAGATGGAAACACGGGTTGGTTATTCTTGGGTGTTTTAACAACGTTTAAAATTAAAACGCAGGGCAGTATGGCTCCTTGCATAAGACCTTGTGTCAACTACGTATACTTGAAGGCCAACCTCGTTACCAGGGCTTTTCTCTAAGAAATTGGGAGGGGCAGAAAAAAAGCCCTGGGAACGAGGTTGCTTCAAGAGCGGCTTTTCCTCTGATTGATGAAAACTCCTATCATCTGACTTCGAGTATTTTCAGGTATTGTTGTATTGAACCTGAATGAGTTAAGGTGACAGACATGACAAAATATCTCACCATTTACATCACCTTATACTTCTGTTTCATATACTTCCGCTTCTGAAATTTGACCCCACGTCCAATATGCGGCTAGTTCATCTGTCGGCGGAAGAACGTGAGAACCCCACCAAAAAACAGCCACCCCCATTTTGAAGTGTTGTATGTAGGATGTCTCTCGTTCAACCCTTTAACTTCTAAGAGGGTACTTTATAATTTAATTGACCTTTTCCTTAGACCTTACGCAACACCATGAATGAATCCATTTGACGTCAACCAATGGTAAGTCACAAGATTACTAATAGTGATCAACACAAACTTGATAAAATTTTTGTAGGCATGTGTTGAATGCTAGTATACAATCGCACATTTCAGACCAGAGCCACGCACCAAAGAAATCAACTTGTTTATGTTAAGTGGAATGGCTGGTTCGCACACCTATCCGGGAATCATTTGATTCAGCTGGGGTTTGTCTTAAACGTTAGGTATTAAAACTGTTCCGGCTGAAGGAGAGAGGATTAAGAAACACACACAGAGAATCTCTTGGGGCAACGAAGAAGCGAGAAAAAGCAACCGAACCCCCCTTGAAAGTAACATTCCTTTCTATGTTGTCACAATAGAAAAACTGAAGGCCGGGTCAAATTGCTTGAGCCAAGCTTTTCCAAATAATTCTGTGGAATGAATTATGTATGTGGAGTTCGGGGTGAAAGATTTAACCGTGTGATTATATCACGAGGCACCACAAAGCTAAGGTTCAAACTAAGGGAATAAATGCATGTTTGGTTAACTGAGGACACTTCATAACGATTTTCACATCAACTCCAAGCCCAAACTCAAAATCAGGGGCTACGTGCATGTTCTAGGCCCAAGTATAAACTCCGAGAATTTGGTAACACGCAACCGATCATCGAGGAAGACTGTGATTTTCCTTTTTTTTTGTTACCAATCCCCTAGAGATCGGAATACGTATTTTAAAAACCTTTAAAGTTAATACGCAGGGCAGTATACGTTGTCGTCATAATACTTTGTGCCAGCTATACCTTCAGTGAAGGCCAACCCCTTACGAAAGCTTTTCTCTCAGAAACTGGGAGGGGCAGGAAAATTAAGCCCCAGAAAAGCGCAGTGCTTGAAGACAACTCAGCTAAGGCGCTTGTAGACTAAAAACTGTTCCGGCTGAAGGAGAGAGGATTAAGAAACACACACAGAGAATCTCTTGAGGTAACGAAGAAGCGCGAAAAAGCAACCGAACCTAACATGAAAGCAACGTTCCTTTCTATATTGTCACAATGGTAAGAGCTATCATTATGAAGTTGAAAAGAAAGCTTGAAAAAGAAATTACCGCATGATAAATATTTCTCATTGTCTTTATATGCTTTGGATTAAT
The DNA here is from genome assembly GCF_042242905.1 of Orbicella faveolata. Taxonomy (NCBI): domain Eukaryota; kingdom Metazoa; phylum Cnidaria; class Anthozoa; order Scleractinia; family Merulinidae; genus Orbicella; species Orbicella faveolata. The sequence continues at coordinate 12,018,545 of NW_028301577.1, read as the reverse complement.
TACGTGACGCCGAATGCAAGGCTATTGAATATTTTTGAGTTAATCCGATCTATGCCAACTTTTTTCCACTGATAATTTTCATTAGGTTCATATCGCCTCCATCGGCGTTAAATAATGTTCGTAAAGGTTGATACATAAAAAACAACATTCATTAACACAAAATGAAAACATTATTTACAACGCTAAAACAGTTACTTGTTAAAATTACTAAAAGGGCATAACTGGGTGAATCAAGTGTTTATTATAATTTCGGCATCAAATTCTATTGTAAGTTAATATTATGAGGACTTCACATTAAGTGATGTTAAGTTTTCGGTTTAATTCTGTGTCGAATTGAAAAGGCTTGGACCTTACCTCTCGGCTTCCCCTTTTTAGAACAGCTAAATAATGTTTTAGACTTGTAAATAGAACGTGATTTATATCAAAAGCAATGGACAAAATGAAATTATCTTTAAAAACAGGCGTAAAAATGTAAAATCCAAGGCAACTCTGTCAGTTCCGCAGAGAGAGAGAATGAGAAAAAGAAAAAGAAAAGAAAAAAAGAAAAAAAAAAGAATATAGCAGAATATTTAGCTCTCACACTGAGCACTCTGAAAGGTTAGGTTTTAACCTTTCCGGCTGAAAAGAAGTGGATAGAGAAACGCAGGGAGAGCGCAAGGAAACTGTAACAGAATACGCGAGAAAAAGTAGCAGAAACGCCCAACGAAGTAACTACAAACATACTATGTTGTCACCAAAACAAACAGAAATATGTATACTGACGAGAATGTTCATAAAGCTAGTTACAGTTCCCTTATACGGATTGCTTAGATTTTTCTGATGGTATAAAAAGTTAATTACATATGCGAGCTTTGTGAGAAGAAATCCAGAAAAATGGGTGTATTAAAGTGACAAGATTAAGGGGATCTTTAATGAATTTGCCAATATTCGTCTCAAAACCAAACGCAAATCTTGTCAGAGGTACGCAGGGAAAAACAAGAACAGCTTTTGCGAAGTTTAGCGGAACATTCAGCTCACACGCCAAGTATCTGAGTTTGAATATCGAGTTCCTCTTAAAAGTTAAGTGTTAACGGTTTTACCGCTGAAGAGAAGTGGATAAAGAAAGAAGTAAGGAATGAGGAAAAAAGACCCGAGAAAAACGTAACCGAAACACCAGAAAGTAACATTCCATGACCAAAATACAGCTACTTGTAGTTCCTGGTGAGCAATGTAATTTATGAACGGAATAAAGCTTGTGAGCGAAATTTGGGTGAAAGAGTCAGAAACTGAGTAGATAGGCGTAAAAGGAACATAATCGCGTTGTGATAAAATGATACATTATTTGTGTATTTCCATCTAAATACGCTTTCGTAATTTCCTAGAAAACCATACCCTTTGTCAAACAAGAAGGTGAACCCATACCGAATTTCTGCCAAAAATCTAGTGCGCGCCCATTTTAGACCAGAGCACTCCTATGGGCGAAACCTCTCCCCTGTGGAAGTTATCCTTGCCTGTATACGTAATCCGGTTTTCTCTCAAATTGCTACGTATGAGTCGTAGTCACGTAGGCGCTGAGAAATAGTTTCTCTCCAAATGGAAAGGGAGTTGAAAATCCGTTAAAAGCGGTAAAGCTATGTGAAAACGTGGGTACAGAACGTCAAATTCACAAATCCATTTGAATTTGAAAACGGAGCAGTAACTTTTCTTGTTTATTTTACGTGATGTGTCGCGTAATGGCCGTAATGTGTGGTCTTAGGCTTCCAACACGCGCGGAATTCAAAATATAATTGCGGCACACACCCCAAAAGTAGGTTACGTAAACGTATTTGTTTACATCAGCGCATAAATCATTATTTGTCTTCTCTTTATCAGTGAAACACATCTCTTTCAGCACAGAATCCTCATACGCCCATTTTCGAGTCGTAATCAATCTATGACCTTGCCCTCATAACTTGTCATCGTGTCTCCGAAGCAGCCATCTGTCTATCTGTTGACAGACTGCTTCGTAGGCCTTGTAGTTCGTCGTAAAAGAGATGTTTGTTTACGCAGCAAAAGCAATTGCGGCGAGCGGTATTTCCGTCGACTTTGTTAACGGAGGTGACCGAACTGCTGCTTGAAGGAAGTGCGTCAGAGTTTAGTTTAGAATTTGTCTCACTAACAAAAACTAGGGTTTACTTTGGGGTATGGAATATAAACAAAAATATTTAAATAAAGCGCTTGAAACACTTTTATGGTTTCCTCGCATAAGTCGTTTACACAGACACTTTTCACAAAGGGCGGGTGTTAAGTGATTGTACCCTTGGGGGTTCCTGTCTTCCCGAAATAGTTCTGTAAAAGCTTGATCTCTTCTTAGCGGAAATTGTCTGTAACTTACTCGTTAATGTCTTAGCTATTATATAAGGTATTGCACGTATGTGTTGCATAAAAGCCGGGGCATTGCAGTCTCGACGTATTTTGGTCGCTGACCTTCCTCAAAGGAAGACTACGAGTCGAGAATATTACTAAATACGGTCAAAAATGCACATTAGGAGAAAACCATCACAAATTCTAGTGTGGGATAATGTGATTTACCGTGAACAGAATTCCGTCGGTGAACACAATAAGAAAGAGAAACTAGAAGATGAAAGTACCTTGAAGGCCAGAACACTACAAGCTGAGAAACTTTGGACGGAAGATGCTTGGAAAAGGATCAGAAAATCTTTCACGAAAGCATTCAGTTGCAAGCCAAAGCGTGGCGTTAAAAATATCCCATATGCAAGCTTGACTCGCTTGGACCAGCTCTATGTTTGCGAGGATGAACTCACAAAGAGCCAGAAGAAACTACGGTTCTGTTCAAAACGAGTCGAACAACAGAGAGATACTTTTGACTATGAACAGTGCGAGGAAAGCGAAGAGGAAGACATCGATGATTCGGTTTTCGTTCAGAGAAGCGAGAGTTTTGAGAAAAGACGAATGGCAATTTGTAAAGAGCTTGAAAGAAACATCCAAGTGGGTTGCAGATCTAGAAGTACCTCTCTACTGGAACTCCGTAAAACATTAGTTATCAATAACAGATTCAAAGAAATGGGGCTCTAACGCAACTGAGCTGACACCCGCCAGTAGTTCATAGACAAGATGTACATAAGTCAGTATTGTAAGTAGCGATTTTGATAAGTTTCACAGATTGGTTTCATCGGCATCAATTGTTGCGAAAGATGAATTTCTTCTTAATTTGTGGTGAAATTTTGTGTTATTTACTGATTGCCATAGTTTAATTTATCGCCAGGTCTGTAAATAATTTAACGACATGTTTAGACATTAGTTGTAATATTTATCCCATGTACATTGTCGAAACTATATTTATTCTCGTTCTTTTAGTTTCTATTTAATTAATGTGGTCAGAATTAGGTGTAGGCGCTGATCAGCCTTGAAAGTAAAGTGGTTCGTTAACTGAGACTCTGCCTGTATTGATTTTACTCAGCGCGTTTTGTTCGTCTTAAAAATTGAAACACGAAGCAGGAAGATAGTAATACAGAAGCCGCCGAGCCCGCGCCTCAAACACTGATTCATGGAAAAACAGGAAGGAATATCAGAGGGCGATGTAATTGTACGCTAAATCATATCTCTTTTAATCCAAGGGACTGTATTTAAGTTTTTGACCATGAGCAGGCTATGAAAGCAGATTATTTCACAACAAACTATAGACATGGAACAGTTAAGCGAGGAAACATTAGAGTTGGAAGTTTCAGAAAAATCGCCGTTTAATTATTGGGTGAACACAATTAGCTGTGGATCAAGGTACAGTTCGTTCGGATCACAAGGGGATTACATATTCAATATGTAAAATTACTAGACGAAAAAGCGGCTACACCCTAGCGCACGGGTAAAACTAATGACAGGTCTTTAACTTGTTTATAATGAAATCTCGTTTTTTTAATTAATTAATTAATTAATTAATTAATTATGTGACTAGACATGATATAGCCAACGAAATGACATATACGTCAGTACTAGTGCTAATGTACTGCACTGTACCGCCCCTGATACGTGACAAAATCAACGAGTTTCTTTGCGTTTTCACTCCCAGCCGTGGCTAAAATCAAGTTGACAATGCTTGCAATTAAAATAGTTATTGTTTGTGGTCTAACCGCGCTCATGATTTTGGACGCTCCCAATTAATATAATAGCAAAGGGTCTTGATTCCTCACGTTTGTGTTTGCAGCCGACAGTGTTGCGTCATCTTCCGTGTCGAAAACCATTTATCACAATTTTGACGTAAGGAAACGCCTTACGGCTGTGTTTGCTCTTCGAATTAATTAATGTCGATGAAAATCAATTAGCCGTGTACTTGTATTTGTTATTTTTCCATTAAAGGCAAAATTCTTACCCAAATGTCTGCATTGGAGACGTTCTTAGCACGTTCGTAATATTTTTGCTCTTTTGCAGTTTCAAAGTTCCAGATATGACGAAAATTTCCCTCTGCAACTGTGCAAAAGCCTGACAAACGATCAAGAACGCATATGGAAACTAAGGTCTGCTGTGTATTTTTAAAATAGGGTCAGACGAGACTTTAAGGTTTCTCTTTGCGAGTTTTACGCATAGAGAAAATAGTGAAACTTCGAAGTGCTAAATGTATTGATGGATTGTTTCCAAGACCTATGCGGCAACTTTCTTTATCTATTGCTACAGAACTAAATTAACATCACAGGTTTACAACTTAAATGTTCTCTATTTTATTATCCCAAGATGAATCTGACTTTAAAAAAAAATGTATGTTCAGTTCGGTGTAATCATGATCAGGAATGTCACATTTGGGCGAAGTCCTGGCCAGTAGTTAATAGTATCGCGGGCTATATTCTCATCACTTATCTCCTAGAAAATGTATTTACACTGTAAGGGGAGATGAGATGTTGAACACTCTAGCAAACAACTAGCCTTTGAATGAGCCTCTATAGGAGAGCAGAGCATGCGAGCGGTGCTTGGGTGAAAAGTCAAGAAAGAAGCTAGACATGCATACCCACGGAATTTTCCCCTGGCCATCCGAGCATTGCATGCAAGTGACTCACTTGGCCTGCGGTTTGTAAGTTTTCTTTTCTTCCCTAGATCATTTTTTGTGGCTCATTTCTTTTATCAGGTAAACAAATCTTAGATATCTTTCAGCGCAAACTTCTCATTAAGATGACACGCCACATATTTAAGTCTTGGACTTAATGACCTACATGTAATGTTATCAAGCCATCTAGTCGCCAAGCTTTAGTATTTTATCGTCATGACATGTTCTTTTGTCTACCTTCTAATGAGTCCTAAAGAGATTTTTGTTTACCACAGACCGCTGATGGTGGTCCCTCGAGGAACTATGTCAAACAAAAAAAAAAACTCAAGCAAAACTTGAAGAAAACCCAGATTAAAATCATGTGTTGAGTCATTCTCGCATTTAAAGCTCGTGATTTTGATTGTTACATATTACTGCATTCCTGACTATCAAAATCAAGTGATAATTAATTGACAGGAAGTATAAAAAATGTTTGAAGACGAGTACAGTGGAACCCAGTTACGGCCACCTCGATTTTACGGCCAGAACAAAAGCTTTGTCAGTCATTTTTCAGAACCCCTTAACATGGCCACCCCGTTAATACGGCCAGATATTTGTGGCCGGTTGAACCCATGCTTACAGACAGCAGCCTACTTTTTTTACGGACAGTTCACTCATGTGGTCTAAACCAAGCCAGAATTCATGTAATCTCTACTTCAAATAAGAACACTTTAGTAACAGGAACACGCAATTATGGCCTTGTTCCATGTCCGCAAAAGAGACTTTTGATCATAGTATAGTCTCTTGGTCCGTATTAAAGAGGTTTGCTGTCGAAGTGACCTACATTTAGAAACGTATTTAGCTGAAACTATGCCTTACTTCGCAGAGTACAAGAACAAAAGCATGTTTTACAACTTCCTGTGCGATAACTCACAGGAACCGAGCACTAATGACATAATGTTATGAAGATTTGAAAAGGAAATACCATATTTTCGTGCAAGTGCGTCTGAAATACAGGAGTAAATTTTTACCTTTTCTTCATTAAAGCTGGCCTCATCAAGAAATACGAGAAATAAATCAAAACGTCGAGTGTACCCTTTCCTCAGGAAGAATCATCTTCCTGCAATTTTTATGCGCGCAAGTGTCTTAGTTTGTCCGATTGTATAAATTGTACAATTTACGCATGCTACATATTTTAATTGTATATACATTTTTATTATTATTCCTTATTTGTAAATAATTTTATTTTTTTTGTTGTGTCCCCAATTAGTTGTGAAAGCTAAGTGCATTGACACATTAATAAAGCTTTTACTTTACTTTACCTTACTTTGCTTTGCTTTGCTTTGCTTTGCTTTGCTTTGCTTTGCTTGGCTTCGCTTTGCTTTGCTTTGCTTTACTTTACTTTACTTTACTACCCCCTGCCCTGATAAAGACGTGGACAGCGAGAGTGCAAGAAAAAACTTAGACCCGTAATACTGCACTTGTTACAGTTTGCTAGTCATTTGGAGGAGACGGTTGAATATACTTTAGCAGCATAAATGTTTCGTATGTTGTTCGTCACCTTCTCTTCCATTCTCTGCGTGCACTTGCGGAGAATCTCGACTGCGACGTCGAGACGTGAACTCCGCTACCGATGATAAATAAAAGCCATGATCAGTTCTCTGGAGTCAGCTCTCACCTGTACATATCCTAGCCGTCATTTGCGAAATAATGTGAAATATCTGAGTACTGCCGAAATGTTTTAGACGTAAACTAATTTGAATTTTTAAAGTTACTGTCATAATGGTATTTCATACACCGAGGCTTCACATAAAGCTAAGCGCCCATAGGCATGCAATATGTAATTCAGAGGAACAAACTCATCTTCATTCCAGCCCCCAAAAAATCACATTTAATGGTACTTGAACTAAGGTAGATTATATTTGGTGGAAAATGTCATAAAAACGGATTTTAATCAGGTCGACAAAATGCTGGCAATCAAAAGAATTATTGTTTGCGGTCTAATTGCCACTAAATATAGAGTGACGTAAGTCTTAAAAGACTTCACGTACAGAGATAAGCACATACATGTTTACATCCCTCATCTTCCTGCAAGTCAAAGTTATTTATCATATTTTTGTCGTGAGATAACACTTTGCGCCTGCGATTTCTGTTGATAAGTACACGAAAATTAATTAGCCATAGCACGTGGTAAATATCATCACATTTTGAAAGATCTGTGGTCAAATATGGGTCTTGTAGACAAAAGAGATTAAATAAAGCCCGCCGCTAAACGGAATATAAAACGTGAGCACGGTATAGATCTGGTCGAGCGTGATAAAAATATTATCTCTTCCATTTCGAACTCATATGTGTAATGGGTAATTGGTAAGGCCTCGGGGAATTGCGAAACAAGCAAGACAACGCCCACTCCCCTCCTCTCCGGCTTTTTGCATCCAAGCATTGGACGTGATTCACTTGACCTGTGGTTTTTTCGTTGTCTTTTCTCTCTTAATCCTTTCTTGTCGCTTATCTTTTATCAGGCGCTCAAACCTCAGGTCTCTTTCAACAAGGACTTCTCTTCTTGACGCCGTATCGATCTTGCCATCGCGTCGCCGATCTAGTGAATAATTTATCTCCGTCGATGATGATAGACTGTTTAGTCGGCCTTTCAAAGATTCGAAAAAAGAAATGTTTTGTTTATCTTCATTCCAACTACCACCGTTTCCCGATTGTCACTTGAGAAAATCGTCAAATTCAAATTTAGAAGGTTGGAGTGTAAAACTGTGAGGCATTATTTGGATTGAAATCAATAATAAATCAAAGGTTTTTGAGCGACCCTCGTAGTACTCACGTTTAATTTACAATATTGTTTATACACCACATTTTTTAAAACTGTCGAATTTCTCAACTTTAAGTGATAATTAGCAGGAAGCGTAAAAAAATTGCTAAGTGAATAAAAAAAACTTTAGCTTCTGGTTTTCTAATTACCAATGTAGAGAAAACAAATTACAGAAATTAATTTAGCACAGTTTACAGAACAGAAAAGAACAACAGAAAAGCATACGAGAATGAAATTAAACTGGGTTGAAATTTTTAGCCGATGCATCATCCCATGATAGAATTGAACCTTTAAAAAGAACACTTTGCTATCCACTTTACTTCTCGCAAGGCCTGAAAATGGAGCCGAGTAGTCAAGAACATGTACAGCTCATGCCTGAAAATCCAACTTCCTGGGCGATAATTTCCAACGACCGAGCACAGCATAATGTTATTAAGATTTCAAAAGGAAATACCAGATTTTCGTACAGCGGGAAAACTCAGCATTAGAAACCGATCAATGTAAAATTTGGAGTCTTCCTTAGTTGAAACCGGTCTCCACAGGAAATAATTTTAAAAGTACAAAACGGTAATAATAATTAAGGTTGACTGCATTCCCAGTTCCTGCAGAAATCCCGTCACGTTCATAGTCTCGAAAAACGAATTGATTTACGGATCAAAGCTTGTACTGAACGATCCGAGTCGTGTCGACAAAACTTGGAAAACCCTTCAAAACGAGTAGTACTTGTTGGAGGGTGGCCAGATTACCAGGCACCCAGAAGTTAGGATAGAACGTTGTCCAAGTAAGAGAGCTTTGTGTGCTTTCTTTGCTTTCTTTGTAATCTCCCTGTGGAAAGCCACAACGGCGACGGCAACAGAAACATCGCTGAAAAGAGGAGTACTAAATGACTTCGCACATGCGCGTACAATGAGTCACTCACTAGCTCACTCACTGCCCGTCGTGCCCACTGGCACACAAGGCAGCAGCAAAGGACTTCCACAGCTGCCTGTTCCCGGCCAGGGCGTACAAAGACCTCGATCATATTTCATTTTGAGCGACAAATAATTTGAATTTCGCATGTTTCTAAGAAAGATTCGAAAGGAAGATGGCAACACTGACAATCGTACAACAACACTGACAGAGACCCAAAACTAACATATGTGTTGACGCGGGAGGTGTGAACCGAATCAGTTCGTGTACTATACTAAACAGATCATGGTTAATGATATTTAAAAGGGTGGGGATTACATCTAGATAGTTACTTGCCAAAACATTGGGAACAACCCACGCGCACGCATATAACGCAAATGATTGGCCTTAACTTTTTGTTTATTATATAAAAAACCCTTTTAACTAATTAGTCGTGTGTCTATAACTCAAGGCCAGCAAATTGATATAATCCAATTGACACGAAGACAGTGGAAAAGGATTACTTCTTTTTCGATTCTTTTTCCCAAAATATATTGGTCGAGAAATAAAACCATAATTCTCAGTCAGATGAGTATCAAAAGGGTAAGACTTCGGGCAACAGAGAAGACCACACCCACTTTTCCCCACTCCCAATCGAACATTGAACAATACTCTCTTAGTTTGTGGTTTTGTGAGAATTCTATTTTCCTCGGACCCTTTCTCGTGCCCCATAAAGATTTATACGTATTTCTGCACAAACGTCTCTTCCTCACACTCGACTCCATCTCAAGCCGTAACGATCGGTGACCTTGGCCTAATCATACATATCGGGCCGCCGAGTGAAGACGATTTTCGTCATGATGATAGGCTGGCTATTTATTCAGCTTGTATTATATAAACGAGTTCACAAAGAGACCTTTGTTCACTGCAGACCAAAGATTCTTGCCCCTCAAGGAAGCATGTGAAACACAGAATCGTTAATCATTGTGGCAACGCATCAATTAAAATCAAGAGTTCTGAACACCCCTCAAAGCACTCGGCAAAAGGCGGGGTTTTTATTATTGTCCAATTATAAATCGCTCGCAGTGTTTGGATTCGACTTTCTCGATTAAGAGATAATGGACAGGAAGTATGATAAAAGTCAAGGCCCCGTCCATGATACGTGTAAGAAATTTGAAAACGTGGGCTTTATCTCTACGGTTAGGCCTACCATCCATACTAATCCGTCACGAAAACATAGCTTTTCGAAAGAGCTCTTCCAACCGGAGGAATTTGAAAACGCCGGCTTTGCGTTTTGGTTTGGACGGAAAACATTTAAGAAATGGAGCTTTTCGAAAACAATGACGTCACGATAATCATGTGATTTCTCTGCCGGCCCGAGTTTTCCTCAAACACAAACCCAAAATGACCGGTAATAATTGCATTTTCAAATTTCTCCGGCGTAGTGTGCACGAAAACATTTGATGCGTTTTCAGCTGCGTAGTGTGGACGAGCCCTTGGTGAAGTGGTAGCGATTTAAGAGGGAACTATGTCGACTCTAGCTGATAGTTTTCTTTTTAAACTTATGCAGGGTATACGTTAGGTCTACACAAATTGGTTCTTTCACAACCTCGAACTGATTATCTTAAGAGAAGTTTTTCGAACAGCGGAGTTCAGTTCTTACCTATAGACCTAAGACAAGCATCTTCACTGACCGATTTCAAATCTAACTTAAGTCGCTACAGTTTAAAGAAACATCTCAATTTTAAGTAAATTTTTAGACACGGCCTCCATGAAATGCAGTTTTTTAAAAAAATTTTATTGTAATTAGGCAGATAGGTAGATAGTCCAGTAACTTTGTTGACTGATGGAAAAACCGTGTATAAATAAAGTTATCTTATCTTATCTCTTACGTAGCTAGTGATCATGTCCCCTGTTATAAACGCCTGGTAGTAGATTAGATGCGAGGCAACTAGCAGGACCACGATTTAATTTAGCACACCAGCTTAGGGTGTTTTACTGAAAATAAGTTACAAACATCACACATATCTACTCTGTTGACATCGTTAATCTATCATGCAGACTTATTGTACAAATTTCGCAACTTTTAAGTCCCGAAAAATACACAACAAAGAAATACACTTTAACTCTGTTTTCACATACATTTATAGTTACTACTTGAATTTTGTCTCTAAAATAAATAAACGAAGATATCTCAGTTCAGATGATCGTCTTATCCGTAAAGTTAAAGTGCTACCTGCACAAGTAAAATATACGTTTACATAAAACAAGGAAATTCACAATGAAGTGAATTCTAGATCTTAACTGACCAGCACTGCTTTCAAACCTTGAAATTAACACCCCGACGGAATTAACATACTGAATATTACGTACTAGAAAAAAAAAAATGCTAAAAAACGACTGATAAATAGTTTTCTAAAATCAACTTTTCTGTCCGTCACCTATAAATACATGCAATAAATTAAATTTGTGATGGCTATTTTTTATTCTAAATGGAGACAATTCAGACATTCAGTTTAAATTTGTGCTCCGAATTGTCATCAGTCCATAAAATTTGGAGTTCGGTTATTAAAACTGAAATATATGTACATATGGAGACATCGTCCTCGACATCACTGTTTTTACTGCCTTCCACTATAGTCACTTCTGCCAGACAAACGTTGTTTCCCATCTCCATTCAAATCCTTTTTCTGAGGTGAAGATTTTGATGTGTTCTTTTTTATGGGCAACACCAGCGAATTTAGCTTGTAGTAGTCGAGGAACGTCCGCGCCACATTGCGGCCAAGTTTGAAGTAGCCTTCTTCAGTGTAAGGTGACATTCCTTGGGAAACTGCTGTGTTGTAGCTGAAGAATGACACTTCTAGCGTGTAGCAATGTGTCTTTGGGTTGAGACAGCTCCCAAGGAAACGACGCCCTGTGCCAGCTTTGACAGCATCTTTGTTGAACGACGTGTTAGACAAGGAGAAATCTTCTGCATTAGCGCATAGAAGCCTCGGATACACAGCCTGCCGTTCAAACCTCTCCTCCTCGTCGTAAATATTGCCATACATGAAGCCGTTCATCATGGTGGAATGCGCATGGATGTCGATGTAGAAGTCAAGGTGAACGTTTGCATCTTCGTCGAGTTGCATCAAAAGATTCTTACAGGCTACAAGAGTTGGATGGGCCCAAGGCGATGGTTCTTGCCAGTGTCGATTCAAGTCAAAACCCATCAGAGAACAACGGTAGTTGCCGAGAACAACACCGTCTGGGTTTAACATGGGCACTACTTTGAACACCAGATAGTCTCGCAAAACTCTGGCTACTGGATGGCTGCTCACAAGGAAGTCAATCGCACCTTGACAGACATAAGATGATGGACTTTCACCTGAAAGAGACAACAGAGAAATTTTGTTAATCGAACACAAAGATCCTTTTTGCCAAACTAACAAAGCAAAGAGAGCCGATAACTGAATTAGCCACAGTCACCATTCTTAACTGTTGGTACAAAAGCATTTTCGAAGTATAATTAAAGCAGGTAAAATTTCATTCATATGGTTGAGTTTGCCAATAAATCTCTTACATTTTAATCAAGCTTGCCTGGGAGACCACTGTACATAGATTATTCCGCTATAGACCTTGCAACGCTACCTTGATTCATGCCGTCAAGGACTAGCTGACATGCCCATCACATCTCAGAACAAACACCGGGAAACAAACTACATCCTGTATGGCTTCCGTCTTTTGGCATAATATTCCTTCTTATTTGAAAAACCTTAATGTGTACCAGTTTTCTAAACAAATTAAGTTATATTTTGAACATTTCAACATTTAGTTTGAACATTCTGTTACTGCGAATATCCACTTCTCATATAGTTCGGTCTGTCTACCTGTGTTTGCACCTTATTTACTTGTCTATTTCATTCCCTTGGTCTTATTTTGTTTTGCACGTAAAAGGCACGGGAATAACTCGGCCCTGGGGCCCGTTTCTCGAAAGCCCCGGAAACTTTTCGGGCCCGTAAAGCCATTTTTAGTCCATCTGTATCTAAAAACGGATAAGTGTATGCGCCTGAAACTTCTTGTATGAAGGGAACTTCTCTTCATATTAAGAATATGTGAATAAAACAGCTCTGTAATCGTAAGGTTCGAGATTTTGCTATGGCTCTACGGGCCCGAAAAGTTTCCGGGGCTTTGGAGAAACGGGCCCCTGGCTCGACTTTAAGCACATATCTTTTCCCTAAGTTATTGTAAGTTGTTGTAATTTTCTTCGCAAATGTGTATTAAGCGTCTAGAGTAAATAAAGCATTGTTGTTGTTGTTGTTGTTGTCTTCCGGATTATAAGATACGCACACTACAATGGAAAGTGTGATGGTTTAAGTGCACTTTGCGCAGGATCAAGTTGTCTGAGTTTGAGCCCTGGCTGAGGTCATTGCGTGGTTGTCTTAGGCAAGACAATTTACTCTCACAGTACCTCTCTCCACCCAGGTGTATAAATGGGTAACAATAGATTGCTGGGGCAACCTGACAGAATGCTGGAGTGTAACCTGAGATGGACTATCATCCTTTCCAGGGGGGGAATAGGCAATACTGCCACATGTAACTGCTTCGTGCTACAGAATTGAAACTGGACAGGGTTGCCACCCACCGGAACAAAAAATATCCCTGACTTTTGCCTGACTTTTCACTGACTGTAAAGCAATTTTCACTGACCCTACAGGATGACTATTCTGGCCATGAATCAACAAAAATAAGGATGGCTCAGATAATTTTTAAAACAAAATTGTCTTATTTACACAAAAACATCTAATAAAATAACTTGCGGCAACCTTAAGATAAAATTCCCTGACTTTTCACTGACTTTGAACAGGGATTTAGAAACTCCCTGACCTGATATAAAACTTTCTCTCTAGGAACAAAAAATTTAAAGAACTGTATGAAGCTAACTGGTAATTGAAAATTATTTTCAGAGTGCTGGTGGTGGTGGGGGGGGGGGGTACCCTTCAGTGGGGGAGGTATGGATATCTTCTGGAACTACACAGTGTTAATTTATACCAATCAGAAGCATGCCAGCTTGAGTCTAGCTGACTGCATAAAATATCTTTCTCTCTGTGAAGGAGTAGCTGGACATGGCGTGGTAACACAAGTTGACAACCAATAAAACCAGTCCTGGCAACTGGTTAGATATGGGGAATCAAGACCATATAGCAGTGCAGCATAGGGACAGCATGTAAAATAGTCATGTAAAATAGACAGCATGTAAAATAGACTTGCGTGCGGGAATGTAATTTTGAATTACCACATATAAGCCACATCCTTATGGAAATTTCAGACCTTATTCTTCCAGAGAGAGCATTAAGAAAGCTTAACACTTATCTAGCAACAGAAGTGAGTGAAATAAAACTATGCTAGCAAAACATTTGGCAAATAACAAACATGTCCATGTTAATAGCAGATACCAGGGCTGTGACCCCCAAATATCATCTACAAGCAAACCATATTCACACTACTCTACTCTACTAAAAACCATTCTAATAGCAAAGCATAATTATGGTATTCTTCAGAATAAGATGCAAAGCTAAACAGGTCAGAGAAATACAAATAAGAGAATGGTTTATACACAAAAAATGCTATTAACTGTTGGACTCATCAGAGTTGGTGGTCGGCATCAGATGGCATTTTCTGGCCAATCCAGTAGGGCTGTATCAATAAATTTTAAGTTTAGGTCCCTGTCTGTTCTTGGGACAAAATGAAGACCAATCTCAAGATAGTAGTGGAGAATGAAAACCCACACAGATGTTTAATTTAAAATGACAGTTCACAAACTGGAGTTTGTGTTTTGTTATGCTCTAGTTACAGTTACAGTTAAATTAAATTTACAGGTAATCAAATGTACACATGTACAGATTTGATTCAGTTTTTGTTCTATCCAGTGCAATGAAGTATATCAATTTATTGTGACATTTAATGGAGTTAAAATACTGGATTTAATGGAGTTAAAATACTGGATTTAATGGAGTTACTACTTGATCTTGTGATCACCAGATCCGCTGCAGTTCCCCTGGTGTCTAACTTTTGCATCGCTGAGCAACCAATCTCTGATCATAAAGCAATTACATTGTACCTTCAACCTGACACTTGGTAAACCACCTAACAAATGTAAAACTGTTGTCTCCTGGGCACTCAAGAACCTGTATGTTGAAACCTTCATTGATACTGTTAACCAAGGAGGGTTATTGGATGATAATCTGTGTCTGGTCTCTGCCGTATCCAGATATAAGCTCATTCTTGTAGATACTCTTAACCAGATGGTACCAATTAAATCCAGATTAATTACTATTCATACATGTAGTAGTGCATCATGGTACGGTGACGAGATTGCAATTGAAAAAAGGCTGAGAAGAAAGCTTGAATGCAAGTGGTGCCGCTCTAAATTTGAATGTGATCGGTTAGAATATATCCAACAATGTGGTATAGTTAATCACTTATGAATAAAGGTCATTTGGGGTATACTGATACCTTAAAACCTGTAAATGGAAAATGTCCTTTGGTACCTCTGGATGTTAGAGCCTTTAAGACATTTTTTTAACCCACTTGTAAGCCCCTCCCTTCCCAGTTTATAAGCCCACCCAAAACCTTTTTACTTTATTTATTTTTTCATAGCATTTTTATTTCAATTTCCATAAAAAAGATACAAAGAAATTACAACTGTTGGTATGCAAAAGGTAGAGAAAAAATGGCGAGGGAATCTAATAAAAACCATGGGGCTTGTAAACGCAGGTTCCCCTTCAAGAAATACACGTCTAAGACTATTCATTAGTGAAGTTGTATATGCTTGGTGCCTATAACCAGAATTTTACAGTATGGTGGGCAATCAGAGTAGAAAACATTTCAGGGTAAAAGTTTGGGAGAGCAATGAATTGCTGTGGAACGCGAGCCACTGTGTTACTGCTCTTTTTCATATCTTATAAAGTTTCAGATTTTCCCTCAGCCTTACTTTACATGACATTTAATATAATAAAAATGTCTTACCTGGGTGAATTCTAGCAGTTATAAATATAACCCTCTTTTTGAGATCATCTTTCATGTTTTCCGGTGAAGTGATTGTTAGCAATTCAACTCTCCGTTGTTGCACAGTCAAACAAAGCAACTCCCGCTTGTAACATTCCAAGTTTCTTTTATCCAGTTCATCAAGGAAGTTTTCCAGACGGGAATACGTGTAAGGGAAACAGTAAGCGAACTGATAAACATCGGTGTCATTATCGAAGGCAAACGCAAACGATAGGACATAGTTTTTTCTGTGATCAGGGCAGCGATAGTAAAAGCAGTTCTTAGCTGGAATTCTTTGCCATTTTGTTCGACTGGTAGATTTCACCAGTGGAGTCATCCCCTCGCGATATAAGCTTTTCGTCTTGCTGAAGTTCACGATGTTGAATATGACACGTTGATAAGGTGCTGTGTTCTCCACTGTGAAATTAAACCAAACTCGGAAGCGAGGATTGCAGGTGTCCGGACGAATAAACAAATCATACTCGAATTCGGTGATATAGTCAACTCTGCCGAGATTTCCACTTTCAAAACACGCATCGAACATCAGATGTCCCTTTTTCGGCGTTCCAGAATATCCAGGTGGTAGAGCATAGTATTTAGACAAGTTACCCACAGGTTCGTCCACTTTAACGACATTTTCAGCGTCCAAATCTTCGTTCACGCCGCTCTCCTGACTTTCACTGCGAGAGGCCATCTTGAAAATTCTGAGACCCAGTTAGTTACTATGACAACAGACTTAGATCCCTTTCCCCCAAGGGGTCCGGGTAGATAAGGTCGGGGAGGGGGTCAGTTTTTGAAAAAAAAAAAGAAAAAAAAAAAAAACGATTCGGACGGCTTTGGGTAAGCTAGTAGTCCCTGCAAAGAAGAACGCAAAAGCTATGGTTGGCTATAGTCGTTCTTAGATAGAATTTCAAGCCTTCATAGTATTCTCATATCTTCTCACTCTGTGCGCGAGCTGTCATGTCACTATTTAAAAATAGCAACACGCAATAAGATATCGAGTGCAAGTGACATAACACATGATTGTCTTTGAACGTGGGTCGTCCGCTGTCTTCGCATTCGGCAGCGAGGCGGCCTTTCGATTATCAAGGTGGGAGAGTGATTTGGGCCCATATAGACCTTATATACAAAATAATCCCTCTTAGGTTATTTTTAGACATTGCACCCAGTTCTTCCGCGGATGTTACTCGCGCGTTGCGTGGATGTTTTCGTGGAGCCGATGTTTTTCAGTGTAATGTTTCGTTCCGTTTTACGGGCCCATTAACCGATTTTTAATGGGCCCTTAAAGCAAAGGAAAACCTCTAACTTTATCGGGATATCTTCTTTGATGTTTTGACTACAAACAAAGGAGTATAAAGAAGTTTCGGCTCTCGCTATGTTTTAATACATTTCGGGACTTAAATAAGAGTTGATAAGAGACGGATGTGTGTTCCCTGCGCAAACAATGACAACTGAATAGTGAACGGCAGAGAAATGTTTAGACAAACGAGTGCAAAGCGAACGAACTTCGGAACAAAAGCTAGGTAACCGAACAAACAGATGGTCGAAGGTGCAGGCAGATGCTCGCCGCCCAAGCGGCAAAAGGCAGTTTAAGCAACAACGGCAACAACGCCAAAGACAACGTCGAACCTACGAAATCCACGAATCTCGCAAGAATTCATCCGTGATTCATTCAGTTTTCTATGCTGTCAGAAATATCCCAAACAGATGTAAGACAGCGTCAAAATTCGAAAAAGAAATTTAAAAAATTGGCCGTGGTAGTTCACGTTCTTTCGAATATGCAGAATGTTGCCATTTCACGTTGTTCAGTTTTGTAAAGAACGGCAAAGAAATGAACATAGCAATATAACGCACGCTTACACAGCCATTGTACTCGTTGCCGTTGCCGTTGAAGTTTGCTTATTAAACTCCCTAAAACCAAATAAACAGCAAAATAATAATCAGCCAAACGAGCGCAAAACAAACGAAAGCCCGGCCGAACAAAAAGATGGCTGTCAGTGCAGAAAACATCTCTCTATGAAACGTCTTTTGAAAATCAAAACATATAAAATGACTTTTCCGACGTTTTGTCCTAGGTAGTTTCGAGAAAGTTGCTTGGACTGTCCACGCATCGGGCGAGTAACATCCTCGGAAGAACTGGGTGCCATGTCTAAAAATAACTTCAGAGGAATTGCCTGGGGTATATAGGATTCACTCTCTTACCTTGATAATCTCTTGGCCTCACCAAGAGACCATGATCCACCTCATTTTCTCTTGGCCTTACCCATTACTCATCTGAGTTCGAAATGCAAGTGATAATAGCGGAGCTCCAGCGGCCCACGCCAAGCGGAGCCCCATACTCATATAGGAAAGAAAAGGAAAGGATTTTCTTATGGTTATCACGGCTAGCGGTAATGCTCGTGGGCGCGTACGCACGACGACAGCGGCGACGGAGTCGCACAAGATGGTGGCCATACTCCAAATAATAGTTGACAGAGATATGCAGCCTGTACTTTTTTGATATTGGACATCGGCATGTTATGACCAATAGCCCTTTTCACGGTTAATTTTTCTCATTTGCATTACAATGTAATCCAACGTGGATGCGAGGCAATTTCGGGCTAAAACTACAAAATAGCCCGAAATTGCCTCACATACACGCTAGATTTGGGTTGTTCGGAAGCCGGTTAACGCTAACCCAGGATTAAAAGTTAACTGTTTTCACTGCTTTTGTTTTGTGTTAAAACTCAAAACAGAAGGCCAAACAATATACAGAAAACCTCACTGCAAAGTTACAAAACTCAAATCAAAATTCTACCAGTTATCCTGGGTTAGCTTAATCGCGCTCTGAGCAACCCGGCGGAGGTGCTATGCTTTTAAGCTTGCCTAAACGGCTATATATTATTTTTATAACTCGACCAGATATACGACCTTGCTCATGTTTTCAATTACATTTAGTGATTTACGTAAAGATCTTCTCTTTTCCACAATGCAAGACCCACATTTGACCAGATCTTTAAAAATGTGATGATTTTCGCCACACGCTATGGCTAATTAATTTTCGTATACAGAAATCACAGGCGCTAATTGTTATCTCGCGACAAAAATATGATAAATTACTTTGACTCGTAGGAAGATGTATATATCTGTATCTTATCTCTGCATCGTCACTCTCCATTTAGTGACATTTGAAGGGGTGCCCGAAGTAATGAACGTGGTTAGACCACAAACAATAATTCTTTTTATTGCCAACAGTTTGAACGTCATTCACATTGCGGGCGCGTGGGTCGTCCCCGTTTTTATGGCTATAGTATTTTTACCATAAATATAACCTTCTTTCGGCTCAAGTACCATTAAATAAGATTTCTTTTTGTAACTTGAATGACGGATAAGTTTGTTCCTTTGCATTACGTTCTGTACAGAGACTACTAGGTTCTCCCGTGTCAGTAGCTTACGATTTTCATGTCTCTGTACGTATTGCATGTCCATGAGCTCGTAGCTTTATGCGATGGCTTCAGTGTCTGAACTACCATTTTACATTATAATTGGAACTTA
The DNA here is from genome assembly GCF_042242905.1 of Orbicella faveolata. Lineage (NCBI taxonomy): Eukaryota > Metazoa > Cnidaria > Anthozoa > Scleractinia > Merulinidae > Orbicella > Orbicella faveolata. Next base: position 11,999,286 of record NW_028301577.1, on the reverse strand, counting down.
AAAAAGATAAATTAGTTTACATCCACAATAAATCGACAGTATTCAATCATTTCACGTTATGAAAGTGAAGAATGACCATCGCAGTTAATTTTCGAATTTAATCAATTGGAAAGAAGAAACCTGAAAAAAATCAGCGCTTCAACGGGATTCGAACCCGTGACCTCCGCGATACCGGTGCGATGCTCTACCAACTGAGCTATGAAGCCACACATTGGGAGCGAGGTCAATTAATTGAGTTCATATCTTCCCGTGAGGAGTGAAATGATGTGAAGTTTGTATGAAATAATTCATATATGAACTGCGGTTGTAGATGAAAGTGAAGAATGATCATCGCAGTTAATTTTCCAATTTAAGCAATTGGAAAGAAAAAGCTCGATTAATTGACCTCGTCTTCGCCCATGTCTTATAATCAGGACAGGTACAAACTAAAAATCTCGCTTAGTTTACATTGCATGAAGACGAGTCTTGAGTTCCTAAAGAAAGAGGAAACTTGACTGTTTGATTTATTTTCTCGTATTTCTTGATATGATGAGGCTAGCTTCAATCAAGGAAAGGTAAAAATTTACTCCTATATTTCAAACGCAGTTGCACGAAAATTTGGTATTTCCTATTCAATCTTGATATTATTATGTCAGTTGTGCTCGGTTCCTGTAAGTTATCGCACAGGAAGTTGTAAAACATGCTGTCGTTCGTGTACTCCTACACCATATCTGCCATGTTATATCTTAAGACGTATGGCATAGTTTCAGCTAAATACGTTTCTTAAGAGAGAGCTTAAGCAGGAGGTTTACGGCAGACGGCAAACGGCAAAGATTACCTCTGATTTTTTTATTCGTTTCTTGTAATCCTCAAATAAATCACGCAGGAATAGAAAAATGTCTACCACTATTCATTGCAAATACAAATATTTTCACTGTTTTCACTCTAGAGGCCCTGTTAGGGGTAAATTCCGACAAGCGACATGGCCTTGGAACGGCGACATGAGAGCTATGAATTGGCGACGAAAGACAGACTACTCTAGCGAAATAGAGAAAGCGACACCAATGGCAAGATAGACCGACAACGAATTTCGGAACTGAGAATGCAGTGATTGTTTTAAACGTCTGCGTCGAAGTGAAGACGCATTTCCAGAGTTTTAAATGTGTTTTCCTCCCTCACGCGCGATATCGACGGGTCGTGAAACACAGGCTTTCTTATATATATGCTAAAACGTCCACTTCGAATAAATCGGTCCGTATTTAGTATTTTTCTCACTCTCAGCCGAGAGAACAGTGGCCTAAAACGCCTAAAAACACGCTTAAGGAAAAAGGAAAGAAATCTTCGAAAGTCTGCTTCATATTTTTATCAGTGGGTCACCAGTAAAAGAATATGAAGTTGTATTATCAACAAATGGCATTATGGAAGGAAAAGAGAGACAGGGGAAAGCTGCCAAGGTCTTCTCGTGTTCAGCTGAAAGTAAGGGTTACGCCAAATTCAAAGGAAGATTATAGACAGGAGAGATTATCTGATTGAGGCCGTTGAGATTTTGAGTTAAAGAACAGTTGTTAAACATAAACATGGTAAAAATATTCATAGGTTGGATTGTACATTAGGTCCAAATACTGACTGGAAAATGGCTGAAAATAGCAGTTCCAAGCGTCTAAATTTCAAAATTTCCCGGGGGAACATGCCCCCACATCTCCTAGGAGGTTAGCAACTTCAGCGCTCGAAAGCATGCCCAAGCCCTTAGAAAGCATGCCCCAAATATGCCTCCAGCATGCCCCCAGCCTCTTAGAAAGTTTTGAAAAATTGAAGTAGCTAATTAAGAAGTCTTTTCCTTCATTCTGAGTCGAAATGTGATGCTTTAAAAGTAACCTTAAAATAATCATTAAACCCACTGACCGGAGAAATGCTGGCTCTGCATAAGAATTCCTAGTGCTGAAAAGTGTTCGAAGTAAGTGCAAAGCATACAAGGAGTAAATTATATCCAAAGAGATACTTAATTATATATGTACTGGACTAAGACAGCAAAGAACCTTCAATGCGTGAGATATAATAGTTTCAGCGTGAGAGCGCAAGATTGAATTCGTTTGCGTGAGCCTCATGCTCAATGCGTGAGACTTGGGAGCACTGTGTCGGTTTTTTTTTTTTTTTTTTTTTTTTTTTGATAAACAAAGGTATTACGATCTGTTATACGTGTAACTTCGTCTTAATCGAACAAGGTCAAATTTCCCGACACAACTCTTCTGAGGCGAAATTCCGACAGGCGACATAGGAATCTTGCGAAATGCCGACATGGCTGGTGGCGAAATTCAGACAGGGGACATGGGTACCCCCCCCCCCCTAACAGGGCCTCACTCTACTGTACAAACAGCTAAAGACAGATGGCAAAAGCTTCACTTTTGCCGTTTGCCGTTTGCCGTAACGTCATGCTTTATCTCTCTAATGTAGGTCACTTCGGCACGGAAGCCTTTTCGATCTGTTTTGAAGTTCGTCGTTCGTAATTCGTCGAAATTTTGCCCAATCATATCCATTCTCGTACCGTTTTGATTTATATTTTCACTTTGGTGTTTTACACCCAAGTATGATCTTAGATTGGGTTGCCTTTACAGTAGATGACTAATACGTCTATTTAATGTCTGTCAGGACTCACTAAACTGGTCTATGCTAAATTAAATCGTTGTCACCCAACTTTGGCATTAACATTATATATATAATACAGCCCGGAGAACCTCTTTAATACGGACAGAGGACAGAACCACAAGCGCGTGTTCCTATTACTGAAGTGAAAAGGAGAGATTATATGAATTCTGGCTTGGATTAGACCAAGTGAACCTTGCGTAAAAAAAAAGTAGTTGGTGCCTGTAAGCATGGGTTCAACTGGCCACAAATATCTGGCCGTATTAACGGGGTAGCCGTGTTAAAGGGGTTCTGAAAAATGACTGGCAAAGCTTTTGTTCTGGCTGTAAAAACGAGGTGGTTTTACCAGCGGGGTGGCCGAAAGGACTCCACTGTATCTATCTTCGAACATTTTTATACTTCCTGCAAATCAATTATCACTTGATTGAGAAAGTCAGGAATGTGGTAATCGAGTAACAATCAAAATCACGAGCTATGACTCAGCACATGATTTTAATCTGCGTTTTCTTCAAGTTTTGCGTTAATTTTCTTGTTTGACTTAGTTCTTCGAGGGACCACCATCAACGGTCTGTGGTAAACAATCATCCAGAATTCATTACAAGGTCGACTAAACAGCCTGTCATGACGATAGATTAATTACTTCAGTTTGGCGACTGAGATGGCTTGATAACATCAGGTCATTGAGTCCGTCAGGCTTAAATATGGGGCGTGTCATCTTTATGAGAGGTTGTGCTGAAAGACATTTAAGATTTGTTTACTGATAAAAGAAATGAGCCGCAAGAAATAATCTAGGGAAGAAAAGAAAACTTACAAGCCACAGGCCAAATGAGTCACGTCCATGCAATGCTCGGATAGGCAGGGGAAAAATGAGTGGGTATGCATGTCCACCTTCTCTCTTGACGTTTCACCCATGTACCGCTCGCATGCTCTGCTCTCCTACCTTTTTGTTTTTGTTCCTCCAAACGCACTAAGGGGCTTATTCAAAGGCTAGTTGTTTACTAGAGTGTCCAACATCTAATTTATCTTTACAGTGTAAGTACAATATTTAGCAGACATGCAAGTGAGAAGAGTATGGCCCGCGAAACTATCAACAACTGACCTGGTGGCTTAGCCCAAATGCATGACATTCCTGATTACACAGAACTGAACATGAATTTTTTTAAGTAGACTCTAAACTTTTCATCTTGAGATAATGAAATAGAGAACAGTTAATCTGTAAACCTCTGTAATGCGCTGTGATGTTAGTTTTCGATAGCAATAGTTAAAGTATGTTGCCACATAGCTCTTTGAAACAATACGTTTAGCACTTTGAATTTTCACTATTTTCTCTATGCGTAAATTTCACCAAGAGAAGCCTTTACGTCTTGTCTGTCCCCATTCTAAAAATACACAGCAGACCTTAGTTTCCATATGCCGCGCTCTTGAGAGAGGGACATTTTCTTTGAAACTGCAGAAGGGCAAAAATATTACGAACGTGCTAAGAACGTCTCCAATGCAAAATTTTGGGCAAGAATTTTGCCTTTAATGGAAAAATAACAAATACAAGTACTCGGTTAATTGATTTTCATCGACATTAACTAATTTGAGGAGAGTAAACACAGCCGCAAGGCGTCACATTACGTCAAAAATGTGACAAATGATTTTCAACTCGGAAGATGACGCATACATTGTCGGCTGCAAACACAAACGTGAGGAATCAAGACCCTTTGCTATTATATTAATTAGGAGCGTGCAAAATCATTAGCGCGGTTAGATCACAAACAATAACTATTTTAATTGCCAGCATTTTGTCAAACTGATATTACCCACGTGTGGGAGCGAAAACGCAAAGAGACTCGTTGATTTTGTCGTGTATCAGGGGCTGCACAATGCGGTACATTAGTGCTAGTGCTGGCTTTATATTAGGCCCTGTTAGGGGGGTACCCATGTCCCCTGTCTGAAATTTGCCACCAGCCATGTCGGCATTTCGCAAGATTCCTATGTTGCCTGTCGGAATTTCGTCTCAGAGGAATTGTGTCGGGAAATTTGACCTTGTTCGATTAAAACGAAGCTTCACGTATAACACATCGTAATACCTTTGTTTATTGAAAAACAAACCGACACAGTGCTCTTAAGTCTCACGCATTGAGCATGAGGCTCACGCAAACGAATTCAATCTTGCGTTCTCACGCTGAAACTATTATTTCTCACGCATTGAAGGTTCCTTGCTGTCTTAATCAAGTACATATATAATTAAGTATCTCTTTGGATATAATTTACTCCTTGAATGCTTTGCACTTGCTTCGAACACTTTTCAGCAGTACGAATTCTTACGCAGAGCCAGCATTTCTCTGGTCAGTGGGTTTAATGATTACTTTATGGTTATTTTTAAAGCATCACATTTCGACTCAGAATGAAAGAAAAGACTTCTTAGCTACATGTATTTCAATTTTTCAAAACTTTCTAAGAGGCTGGGGGCATGCTGGGGGGCATATTTGGGGCATGCTTTCTAAGGGCTTGGGCATGCTTTCGAGCGCTGAAGTTGCTAACCTCCTAGGGGATGTGGGGACATGCTCCCCCGGGGAATTTTGAAATTTAGACGTGAGTGAGTGAGTGAGTGAGTGAGAACTTTATTAAAGACGCTTGGAATTGCTATTTTCAGCCTTTTTCCAGTCAGTATTTGGACCTAAAGTACAACTGAACCTATTTTTACCATGTTTATGTTTAACAACCGTTCTTTAACTCAAAATCTCAACGGCCTCAATCCGATAATCTCTCCTATCTGTAATCTTCCTTTGGAATTGGCCTAACCCTTACCTTCTACTGAGAAGACCTAGGCAGCTTTCCCCTGTCTCTCTTTTCCTAGTTGATAATACAGCTTCATATTCTTTTACTGGTGACCCACTAATAAAAATATGTAGCCGACTTTCGAAGATCTCTTTCCTTTTTCCTTAAGCGTGTTTTTAGGCGTTTTAGGACACTACTCACTCAGCTGAGATTGAGAAAAAATACTCAGCAATGACGGACTCGATTTATTCCACGTGGACGTTTTAGCATATATAAGAAAGCCTGGGTTTCACGACCTGTCGACATCGCGCGTGAGAGAGGAAAACACATTTAAAACTCTGGAAATGCATCTTCACTTCGACTCAGACGTTTAAAACAATCACTGCATTATCAGTTCCGAAAATCGTTGTCGGTCTATCTTGCCACTGGCGTCGCTTTCCCTATTTCGCTGGAGTAGTCTGTCGTTCGTCGCCAATTCATAGCACTCATGTCGCCGTTTCAAGGCCATGTCGCTTGTCGGAATTTACCCCTAACAGGGCCTCTTATATGTCGTTTCGTTGGGTATATCATGTCTAGTCACATAACTAATTAATTAGTTAATTAATTAATTAAAAAACGAGATTTTTTTTATAAACAAGCCGAAAGACCTGTCATTAGTTTTACCCGTGAGCTAGAGTGTGACCGCTTTTTTGTCTAGTAGTTTTACAGTATTGAATATGTAATCCGGCCCCTTGTGATCCGAAACGCGGAACTGTACCTTTTTCCACAGCTAATTGCGTTCACCTAATAATGAGATGATGATTTTTGTGAAACTTTCAACGCTAGTGCTGAATAATAGGCAGTATTTGTTAAACAGGAATTTCCTAGATCACGAAGAGCTAGTGAAACTGGCGAGACGTACGCGCACTGAAGCGCTTTGACTGCCGTTCCCCCGGACTGGACTTAAATACGAGTTTCTTGTTTTGAGAAAACAAGATAATTTTTAAAGTTTGTTGTGCACTTTAGCCAAACGCGCAGCACTGTACCAGTCATTGTCAATTTTTTCTCACGGATTTCAAAAGGGCTAACTCAGAGTAACCGCAAATTACCTGATATCACGTGTAAAATGTACCAACTTCAGTTTCCTCGCTTACTTGTTTCATGTCAGTATGATTAATTTGTTTTATAGTGTCTGCTTTCATAGTCTGCTCGTTGACAAAAGCTTGGATAGATGTAGTCCCTTGGATAGAACAAAAGACAACAACAACAACAACAACAACAACAACAACAACAACAACAAAATGATTTAGCGTACAATTTCATCGATCTCGGAGATTCCTTCCTGTTTCTCCATGAATGTTTCAGGTGCGGGCCCGGCGGTTTCTGGATTACTCAATCTTCCTGCTTTTCAATTTTTAAGACGAACAAAACCCACAGAGCAAAATCAATACAGGCAGAGTGTTAGTTAATGAATCATTTTGCTTTTCAAGACTGATCAGCGCCTACACCTTATTCTGGCAATATTAATAAAGTAGAAACTAAAAGAACAAGAATTAATATAGTTTCAACAATGTATGTGAGATAAGCACTACAAATAATGTCTAAACATACCGCTAAATTATTTACAGACCTGCGGCGATAAACTATTGCAATTAGTAAATATAACAAAATTTCACCATAAACTAAGAAGAATTCATCTTTCGCAACCACTGACGCCGATAAAACCAATCTGTAAAACTTATCAAAATCGTTACTTACGATAACTTATGTACATCTTGTCTATGAACTATTGGCGGGTGTCAGCCCAGTTGCGTTAGAGCCCCATCTCTTTGAATCTGTTATTGATAACTAATGTTTTACGGAGTTCCAGTAGAGAGGTACTTCTAGATCTGCATCCCACTTGGATGTTGCGTTCAAGCTCTTTACAAATTGCCATTCTTCTTCTCTCAAAACTCTCACTTCCCTGATCGAAAACCGAATCATCGATGTCTTCCTCTTCGCTTTCCTCGCACTGTTCATAGTCAAAAGTATCTTTCTGTTGTTCGATTCGTTTTGAACAGGACCGTAGTTTCTTCTGGCTCTTTGTGAGCTCATCCTCGCAAACACACAGCTGGTCCAAGCGAGTCAAGCTTGCATATGGGATATTTTTAACGCCACGCTTTGGTTTGCAACTGAATGCTTTCGTGAAAGAATTTCTGATCCGTTTCCACGCATCTTCTTTCCAAAGCTTCCCAGCTTGTAGTGCCCTGGCTTTCAAGGTACTTTCATCTTTTCCTTTCTTATTGCGTTCACTGACGGAATTCTGTTCGCGGTAAGTTACATTATCCCACACTAGAATTTGCGATGGTTTTCTTCTAATGTGCATTTTATTTTGACCGTATTTAGCTATTTTCGACTTGTAGTCTTCCTTTCAGGAAAGTCAGAGACGAAAATACGTCGATACTGCAATGCCCCTGCTTTTATGCAACGCATTCGTGGAATGCCTTATACAATAGCTAAGACATTAACGCGTAATTACAGTCAACTTCCTTTAAGCTTTCACGGAGCTATTTTAGGAACACAGGAACATTCAAGGGTACAATCACTTAGCACCCTCCCTTTGTGAAAAGTGTCTGTTGAAAATGACTGATGTGTGGAAACCATAACAGTTTTTTAAAGCGCTTCATTTAAATATTTTTGTTTATATTCCATACCCCAAAGTAAACACCACTTTGTGGTAGCGAGAGAAATTCTAAACTAAACTCTGACGCACTTCCTTCAAGCAGCAGTGCGGTCACCTCCGTTTACAAAGTCGACGGAAATACCGCTCGCCGCAATTGCTTTTCCTGCGTAAACAAACATCTCTTTTACGATGAACTACAAGGCCGACGAAGCAGTCTGTCTACAAAAAGACAGATGGCTGCTTCGGAGACACGATGACAAGTTATGAGGGCAAGGTCATAGACTGATTACGACTCAAGAATTTTGTGTGTTGAAACTTGAAAGAGATGTGTTTTACTGGTAAAGAGAAGACAAATAATGATTTATGCGCTGATGTAAACAAAAACGTTTGCGTAAACTATTAACGGGGTGTGTGCCGCAATTGTATTTTAAATTCCGCGCGTGTTGGAAGCTTAAGACCACACATTACGGCCATTACGCGACACATCACTTAAAATAAACAAGAAAAGTTACTACTCCGTTTTAAAACTGAATGGATTGTGAACTTGACGATCTGTACCCAAGTTTTCGCATAGGTTCACCGCTTTCAATGATTCTCAAAGTCCTTTTCAATGCGGAAAGAAACTATTTCTCAACGCCTACGTGATTAAGACCCATCCGTAGCAATTTGAGAGAAAACGGGATTACATGAAGGGATAACTTCAGCAGGGGCCGAGAGGTTTCGCCCCTAGGAGTGTTTTGGTCTCACAAATGCAATGGGCGCGTACTTGATCTTAATTGCCAATTTTTGGCAGAAACGGAATTCTGGATGGGTTGACCTTCTTGTTTGACAAAGGGTATGGTTTTCTAGGAAATTACGAAAGCGTATTTAGATGGAAATGGCAAATAATATATCATTTTATCATAACGCGATGCGACAATGTTCCTCAGTTATGCCTAGCTACTCTGATCTGACTCTCAGTCTCTAACTCTTTCATTCAAATTTTACTCATAAGCTTTATTCCATACAAATTTAATTTGCTCACAAGAAGCTGTATTTTTGCAATAGAGTTTTCTAGTGTTTTGGCTACGTTTCATCTCTTCTTTTTTTTTTTTTCTTTCTTTTTGTTCGTCATTCTTTCCTTCTTTCTTTATCCGCTTCTCTTCAGCGGAAAAACCGTTAACACCTAACTTTTAAGAGGAACTCGATATTCAAACTCAGCTACTTGACGTGGGAGCTGAATGTTTCGCTAAACTTCGCAATAAACTCTTCTTGTTTTTCCCTGCTTACCTCTGTTTGGTTTTTAGACGAATATCGGCAAATTAAATATCCTCTTAATCTTATCACTTTATGCACTCATTTTTCTGGATTTCTTCTCGCAAAGTTCGCGTATATAATTCATTTATTACCACCACAAAAGTCTAAGAAATCCGTATACGGGAACCGTAACTAGCTTTATGAACACTTTCGTCAGTATACATATTTCTGTTTGTTTGATGACAACTTAGTATGTTTGTAGTTATTTTGTTAGGCGTTTCTGCTACTTTTTCTCGCGTATTGTTACAGTTTCCTAACGCTCTCCCTGCGTTTCTTTATCCTTTTCTTTTCAGCCGGAAAGGTTAAAACCTAACCTTTCAAGTGCTTAGTGTGTGAGCTAAGTATTCCGCTATAGTACTTTTTTTTTCTCTGCGGAACTGACAGAGTTGCGTTGGATTTTACAACTTTACGCATGTTTGCATTTTGTCCATAGCGCTCGGTTTTGAAATATATCCAGTTCTATTTACAAGACTAAAACATTACTTAAATTACTTGAAATTACTTAAAAGGAAAAAAAGGCCCAAGGGTCACGCCAGAATCAAACAATCAACTTAAAATCACTTTTAGTGAAGTCGCATCACAATAACTTAATTTGTTGTCTAAAATTTTGATTTCTCAATGCCCTTTTCAGGATCTTTTATTAACTTTAATAATATTTTAGCCTTGTAAATAATATTTCCACTTCGTGTTAACTTATGTTGTTTTTAATATCAACCTTTACGAACGCCGATGAAAGCGAAATAAACCTAATGGAAATTTATTAGTGAGAAAAATTTGACATAGTTCGGATTAATATATAAAACCGATCAATAATATTCAGTAGCCTTGGATTCGGCGTCACATAGTTTATCCAAAGCGTATAGACACTAAGAAATATTTACCATGCGGTAATTTCTTTTTCAAGCTCTCTTTTCAGCTTCATAATAATAGCTCTTAATCGGTGACAGAGTAGATTTCTTTGTCGTTAAATCTTTCACCCGAAGTCCACATACATGATTCATTCCACATAATTAGTGGTAAAAGCTTAGCTAAAGCGATTTGACCTCTCTTCAATTTTACTATTGTGACAATGTTGCTTTCATGTGATATTTGGTTGCTTATTCTCGCTTCTTCGTTACCCCATTGTCTCCTCCCTGTGTTTCTTAATCCTCTCTCTTTCAGCCGGAATAGTTTTAAAACGTTTAAGACGAACCCGAACTGAATCAAATGATTACCGGATACGTGTGCGAATCAGGCATTTCACTGTATATAAACAAGTTGATTTCTGTTGTGCATGGCTCTGGTGAAATGTTCGGTTTTACTAGTATTTGAAACATGTCTACAAAGATTTTATCAAGTTTGTACATAAGTATATATGTTGATCATCATTAGTAATCTTATAATTTACCAATGCATGGTTGACGTCACATGTTTTCAGTCATGGTTTTGCGTAAGGCCTTAAGGAAATGGCCAATTAAATTATAATAGAAGTAACACTTCAAAATGGAGGCGCCTTGTTTGGTGGAGTTTACACGTTTTTCCGCCGCATACTGAACGAGGGGTCAAATTTCAGAAGGGGAGTATATGAAACATAAGTATATTACCTAGTGTAAGAAGTGTAAGTAGTGTAAGTATTTTATAGCGGCCCATTCCTTAATAAATTTGGTAACCCATCAAGGCGAGAAAATTTGGTTATGAGGTCACCGTACAAGCGAACGCCATGCGTACAGACTCGATCTGAGGGAGGGGGAGAGGAGTCTCGCGGTAATGCGAACGGGGGAGTGGAAGAATGCCATCTTTTCTTGGTGGGAATTTTAAAGAAAAGAAAACTCATTTCTATTTGTTGTGTAAACAAACGATAGCGGAGGTTGATCTAACGTTTTTAAGTTGCGGTTGCACTGAAGCAAAATAAGATCGCGAAAGACAGCGGACCAGCGCTGGGGAAGGAGACGAAACAGTACTGAACAATGCCGTAAATTATAGCGAGTCAAGGGCTAGACTGAGAAAGGAGGTGAAATAATACCGAACAATGCCGTGAAGCAAAGCTAGCGAGGGCCATAGAAAGGAGGCGAAATACGCGGCAAATTGACTCAAAACCGAATATGTAAGACAGTCTTCGGTCAAAATATAAATTTAAAAAATTGGCCTTCGTGGCTCACGTTCCAGGCTTCGAAGAACTCGGTAATTTCATAATGTTGTTTCGCATTATTTTTTGGAAGGTTTATAACGCACGTGCAAAGCGACTGTTCTGCCGCCGGGTTCGTTAAAGCCTTAGCGACGTTCCCGATGCCGTCGTCATTGTGGTTTGCTTAAGGTTACCGTATACCTTCAGGGGTGTCTCGCGTCCAAGCGATGTAGCGCGTCCGGTTTAAGCTGTAGATACCTTAGACCCTATATCAAATTAAAGCTTATAGAGCTGGCTATCAAACCATACCAAAAATTTTGAAATAAAATGAATTGCCAATTTTTTCACGGTCACCAAATGCAAGCGTCCTAATCACCTTTTGGAAGCTACAAGTCAAAGCGAATTTTGTTTTTCGCCATTTTATTTTTTTCCTCGGTTTCAGGACAAAAAGCGCTAAAAAAGCGTGTCTGCGTTTTTCCATATTCAATTGTAGTAAAAAGTTACAGAACATTTTCGAAATAGGATTAAAAAAATGTGAAGTGATCGTACAAAAATCGCTCTCGGAGAAAAAATATTTCGAAATAAACAATTCGCAGACACGTTTTTGTTTTTTATATGTTAATCTAGCTACTGTCCAAATTTGAGGGCAAACAAACAAATTCCGTTTGAGTTGTAACTCTTTAAAGTGTCTGCTTCAAGTGAAAAAATTTATCCCAGAAAACAGCGCTAAGAAAAATATCTTACTTCGCAAACAAACTCCGCCCACAAACGCCTTCAACTGGGTTCTCAGATCACTGAGCCAATCAGCGCTTGGAAAATTTACTACCATTAACTCGCGGTGAAATTTACGCGTGAATCTGCAAAAAAAACCCTTGCGTTTCGCAATGCGCTCAAGGCGGAGAGATAATTTTTCTGCAGCTGGGTTTTTCTTGAAGCTGGTTTGGCAAAATGGGGAAGACGAAAAAGGATACGAACGTTAGAGTAGCTGGGCGACGAGAACAAACAAAAGAAAGCGCGGCAGAGCAAATGTGCATGGATAATATTGCAATGGATCTCAATGAGTTGGACGATTCATCGGTATCGAACTCAACAAAAGAGTCACTGCAAACATCGCTGTTATCGCTGTCGAGTTCCCAAATTTTACACAACCTTTCTCTTCTCTTGACTCGATCTTTTTGCCCGCTTGATACGTCCGTAGCTTCATCCGCGAGGCCAACTTTCGCTTCTTCACTCATTAATGTATTTTTATTCATTATTCGCTCTTTCGAACTGGTAAACGGAGTTTTCCGTGGTCCATGTTTACTTATAACTTAATAGAATTACATCTAACACGAAAAATGCTTGGATTAACAATGCTGATTAACTGAGTAGCCAGCCAATTCGTGGTATCAATATCGGTAATATTCCCGCGAAAGTAGTCTCGGTTGATTGCATACACGTTATAGGGCTGTCAATCAAGAGGGAACTTTTACTTCCGGCCATAACGTAAAACATCCATTTCTCCGCCAATATTAGGTTTTTTTCAATTTTGTTTTCAGAAATTAGAGATTACTCTTCGACCATTAGTTTGAACCAAAAATCCAAATTTGAAGAAAATTGCCGATCTGAAGGTATACTGTAACCTTAAAAATTCCTAAAAAATGGAACCAAAGTAATAACTATTGAACAGTCATGACCACAACAAACGCAGCGAACCAACTGCACATCTCAGTGAAACAAGGCGGTCTAAGATCGTAAGTAGGGCTGTTGCTTGACGTGCTGCTACGAGTGTTGATCATTTGCGGTGCGCAGCAGTTCTGAAAATAGCATGTGTGATATGTGCATGCTAATAGATGCATGTCTCAAAGAAATATCATGAAACTGTAATCGTTCTGATGTATACGTATTTCATCATGAAAACATTGCTTATCTGAACAGATCATTAGATGGAAGTGAAAGCTACGGTAATCATACTAAAGTTGATTTAAGTTGTGACGTCACCTGTCTCAGGGGAGATTGGGGTCACTGTCACGTTTGGTATTTAACAATATTTAAACCCATAAGGCTTTTCTACTGAGTAACACATTGCATAAAGTCCCACTAGTGAGGTGGCTTAGGGAAAACATCGTTACCGACTGGAAGAAAGCATAAAATTTGGCACAAAAACTCATTTTGGTCCTGCGAACAAATTTAGGCTGGGTGCCACATGATCCGATTACCCGGGGGCGTGGCACGCAATTCAATTTGCAACACTCTTTGCCAGCATGAAAACGAGGCTTGTATATTAAAATGTAAAATATTTGTTTAAAAACATAAGAAATAATCATTTGGGTACTCTATTTATTTCACAAAGATTTAACAGTAATTATGATGTAATCACCTGACAATCACATCCCGAGATTTTTGTTTTCTCGCACATACTGAATACATAACAAGAATGTCATTACAGAATGGAGTAACCTAAGAAAAGCACACACATCCCGTGTTTATATTTATATCGTAAACTGCAAGTCGTACTACGAAAATATTATTTATGACAAGCTCGAAAAAAATCAAATCACGGAGGTGTGTCAAGAAAACTTTGAAAACTGGCTGGCAACAAGGAATTTGAAACACATTCTATTAAGATCAGGTTAATGTTAATTATTGCTGCATTCTCCTGAACACTGACATAACCCTGCACAAGGGAGATTAGCTTTGATACATTTGCATCTGCCAGCACATTCTTGTTTGCAGCCACATTTAAGGAGTTCTAGACAGGCTTTGGCCGCTCCAGGAAGGGTCATCCAGACAGGTTTCCGCGTGCCATCCATGTCACACCAACCCCATCCCTCGGGTGAAGGAACCATCTGAACGGCCTGCAGGCTTGTGTACCAGATGCTACTTTGGTAAACTGCTCTTAAAGTGTGCTGTAATAGCGAGTCCTACATAAGCAAAATTAGAATTCAGCTTTGCTACTTTTGTCCCTGTCGTTACACATTTATTACTACAGAAACACGGCATGAAATAAATAAGAACAGTAGAATAAGTCGAAAGCCTGAATTTCACTCTTTACAAAATGTTGCGAGCTCAATTTACGTATGTGGGAGAGATGTTCTCTAGGGTCCTGTTCCTTTTGGTGAAAATTTCTTTGCGGGCTTCATTTACATTGATCACATTGCTGGCCTTGTCGTAGAGAACTACGATAAATCGCTCCAGAAGTTTGAAGATGGAATCTTCTTTGTCCAGCTGGTAATAAGACTGATCTTGCAGGAACTTAAATGCCTCTGTCACGTTAGGGAATGACTTCCATACGTCCCAGGCGGACTTCTTACCCTTACCAAAGAAACAGGAGGTCGTGTCGCATCCAATGAATGAATGAAACATAGGGAGTGCCCGAAACGTTTCAGGGCCAAGAAATGCGCGGGTGGCATTCACACTGATGTATTGGACATATTTCCCCATGCCCAAACCAATCCAGATGGCTGCAGACGGATACAAAGCGATCAAGTCATGAAAAATCCCTATCATTATGACAAGAACATCCGTATCCACTGTGCGAACAAAAACCTCACTGCATCCTTTGTTCAGCGCGTGTTGAACATGTACAGCAATTCTTGTGCCGGCTTCCTCGTGGTCACATCACTGTATATCGGTAGAACCTCTGCTTGAGACTACAGATTCGTCTGAGGTGATGTTTACCTCCTTGTTCTCGGGAAACTGGAAGTTTGAAACTCTGCTTGTCAGGATGGCCAAGAGTTCTTTCTTGTTGGTATTGTCTTGAAGAAATGCTTTCCAGTTTGGAGGACTCTTGGTGTCACCTGTTACTTTTCTTCTCTGACCCTTACCTCCCTTCTCTCTTGTTGAATCCTTGATATTGTTCGCCTTGTACGTATCCCAAACAATGTCCACTCGTTTACTTGATTGGAGATGATTCAGAATGAATGGGATAAAGACGTTTTCAGCATAGCTATCAAAGGTGGAAACAGTTGTGGATGGAAGGGCGTGAACAACAGCTGCTCCATCAAAGATCTTACAATCGTAGAGTGGAGGTGGATCCGGCTGCTTTGTACTGGCAGGCTTAACACATGTCAAGAGGTCTGACTTCTTCCCGAATCTTAGCTTTCCAAACTCGGAGAGAGATGGTGGGTAGGGCTGGTTTTCGTGCATAAAAAATTCGTCTAGGTCTCCGCTTCGATGCTGGGTGGCAATGTACAAACGGCTGAAAAGGTTGCAATCGCTTCTCAGTACACTTACTTGCTGCTTTGATTTTGCTTTTGGCTTGGGCTTTTGTCGTTTAAACAGCGGCAGAGAATTTTTCTTGATGGTATCATGAATCGATATAGTTCTATCTTCGATCACAAAATTCTTGTACTGATTCTGGCCCACACTCTCGATAGACTTCAATGCATTTACAACCTCTTCTGATGCGCAATCTCCAGTGGCAATGTTCACAAGCTCTTGCACGTCTCCTTGAAACGGATTTCCTAATGCTTTCATCGCGTCTGTCAGTTTTAGCACCTGCGTCTGGTATGTCTTCTGTGCAGAAATGCCACTTTCATGGTGTTTACCCTTTACCTTTTTACTGAGCTTGAAACTCTCCCAGCAAGCGAGCAAACTCCGGACCAGAGACCATCCATCTTTGAAATGCTGTTGGGCTTTCGGTTAAGCCCACTGCACCACCAGAACCTTTTACGATGGCGTTGTTCTGCTCGTGAGCTTGATCAATTGGTATCATGGAAAATGGCTTCTTTGTCTTAGCTACAACTTAGTATTTCTGTACGTCTTCTTTGACTGCTGGTGACAAGGATTTCATGTCCCTGATGTGCACTGGAAGCCATCGTGCATAATTAGTATGATCCAAGGAGTGAAACCATGGAACGAGGGCTTCAAGTGCTTCAACATAGAGTAGAAAATTTCCTTCACGAAGGGATCTAACGAAAATGAGTATGAGGACTTCCAACCTGAGAATCATGTCCCAAAAATGGAAAGTGGGGCTCTTTTCACTTGTGGAGGACTTCCACTGCTCAAAAGATTCTTCATCATACACAGGGCCGGGACTCTGGAGAAATGCCTCCCTTTGGAGCTTGTGGAGAGCTAAAACAGTTACTTGGTGAGCATGCCTAGTTCTTGTTAAATGGGTCACTTTTAAGAACGACTCTGCTGTACCAGAAGATGTAATCCTAGCTTCTGCCAATGATGCTGTCCATCCTGAATCCTCCAGGAGGTCACCGCATACTATACACTCCATAGAGCCATTTCGATGTGCAGTCCACCAAACATCACTACATGCCTGCTCTCTCCATGGACCAAGGGCCAGTTCCATTGAACAAATTTTGCAACTGCAAACAAAGGCTGGTCAAATGAAGTGATATGAATTTGCCCCGGATTTAGGTACGCCGTTGCCTTTCGCTGCATCTCCATTCCATGTTTGACCATTGCCAATGAAGAAGCTTTTTCGTAAAACAGAAGCAGCAGTCCAGAAATTACTGGCAACATAGGCGGTGGCCTGTTCATGGATCCGTGGTAGCCTGACCAAGTAACGACGTCATTACTTCGAACTTCCTTGTCTACAGTAGCAAGAGCATGCTGAGCCCAACAATCTTCCTGTGCCATTGCTTCCTGTAAGTTTCCGGAAAAAGCTTCTGTATACTCCGTTTTTGATACGGCAAGTTCCGTTGCTTTAACGCCAACTGCAGGAACGGTTTTATAGCTCTCTAGAAGCTGTATATTCCTTTCCGATCCTTGAGGAAGTGTTATTGGAGGCCTCGACTGAGCGCCAGCTACCGAGCTGCTTGGGAACTGAAAGAGACTTATCCCTGTGCCGTGAAAGGATCCCTGTGCTGTAGTTGAAGAAGGATTGTAATCCATATTGTCAAGGGCTCCAACAGTAAAAAGGCCACAGTTCAAGTTTAGGGGAAAAACCACTCCATCTTGTTGAAAGCGACTGCATACAGCAGTGCCTAAGCCATTCATCAAATCATCCAGTCTGTCGCATGAGACGCTTATCCCCAGTTGATAGAGCTGGTTTATGATCTTCTTGCTTCTGGTATATGAGTGTATACTCAGGCCAACGTAAAGTGGTAATGGGGGCTCCCTTTCCAGTGAATGTCGGTTGCTGGAAGTTGAAGAGGATTTCTTTTTGGAGTTGAACACAATTAGTTGTGATATTGTCAGTGTTGCTTGTGACGCTGTTGCGCTTCCCTGTGCTATATTGGACCCGTTCAACAGCATTGATATTAACACCTTTAGAGAAGAGGGAACTGATGCATTTTGGCAATTACTGGGGAAACTCCCATCAAAGTGGAATCCAGGTTCGATAAACATTTCGCATCTCACAATCCTTGCTGCTTTCGCCAAAATTAGAGCGTCGGATTCATAATCATGTTTCCATAACTCTTCCCTAAGCAAGGACGCCATTCCTTTATTGAAAACTAGGAGAACATTCTTCCCGTCACTTTGTTCCTGAAGTTTGCAGGGAATTGACTTAGGATACGTGATTTTAGACGGGTCTTGTTAAGTTCTTTCTCAATTCCAAAATCTTGTAGACGGTTCACGTACAATTGATGTAGTTCTGTCAGGGTCAATATTTACTTTCCATCGTCTACGCAGCTCTCCATGAATGAAATTAACTCTACGAAAGCCCTAGCCTCATTCTTCTTATCTTCCTCACCTGACTGGCAATCTTGACTTTGACGAAGAAATGCCCTGTGAGGATTAGTTAGATTTGTCATACATTTTTGTGGTATTTTGCCTCGATTGCAATCATATCTCCACCTGCTCTGTGCTTTAACAAAGCTGAATCTTGGAGGTCGGTGGCCATTTTTCGCACTTTTTCATCAACTTCTAGTGTCATAACCTCGTGAAGGTCGCCAGTTTCCCCACAAAATAACCAAACCGCCTTGCTCAAAAACTGCCTCTTAACTCTGGTCGAGGTTTCGTCTTCATAAACATCACTTTTCCTTTTGTTTCTTGCACGTTCAAGTTTTGAATTGGAAAACTTCAAGTGACAATTTAGCAGTAACTTCTGGCCCAAACTCCAAATTTACTGGCAAAGCATCAAGCTCCTTAAATTGTTTTACGTTCTGCAGAAAAGCCGTGTGCACTTGTTCACAATCGTTGTGAGGACTATATCTACAGGGCATTTCAATGGTTCTCTTTTACGGCTACCACAAATAATGCATGAACTCCAATCCATTGCCTCTAGACAATTAAATTTAGATACAGATATAAATAAGTCCCTGTCTAAGTAACGAACACGTATTTGCCTAAATTATCTTTATCTAGAATTCTGCGAACGTTTATTTAAAAGAGCGAACTTTAAAAAGAACATAAAATATGCAAATGAACGCTATGGTATTAATTTTTATTGGCTTTGTCACTGGCGCAGAGCCGGGAAAAAAAATTAGTTTGTTTGCTTTACAGTGCAATAACAATGTGTGGCCAGAAATGTTTTATCGCAGTTCTCAGTTGAAACGACGCTCTTTTACCTGCCACAGAAAATATAACCGAAAAGTTTTGTTGTTGTTTAGTAAATGCATTTCCAATACTTGATTGTTGGGAACTTAAAGCTGGTGAAGTTTCATCGTCGCTTGGTAGTCAGGTTCTGAACTTAGTTTAAAATACCCTTCGGAAATTCTTTTTTGCCGTAATAAACAGTTAACAGTAGCCCAAAGAATCTGAATTCAATTAAATAACTATCTACCCATAGTAGAAACCAAGCATTCTGTTCATTCTGTTCAATATAAATAGAAAGTTGGCCTCTTAAAATTAGTCTATTTCGCCGGCCATCTAAAGCTTAAATTGCATCGTCAGATAATCAAATATTCTGTTTGTCTTACATCGTGTTGCCTGAACGAAGTTAGCTCATGATCACTTTCGACAAAACCAAAACTGATCCTCAACTAAATTCCTGGACTCGTGTTTCCCGTATTTGGCGCCTTTTGCATATTTTTCCGCGCTTGGCTCCGGTTGTATATTATCCTTTGCATACGTGGCAGCGATTGTATATTTTTCTATTTCCTCAGTTTCTCATTCGCTTAATGAAAAACCAAAGTAAAACTATATTTAAAAAAAAAAAAAAAAAAAAAAAAAACGAATTCAAACTCAACTGCATGCTCTGAAGTCAGGTCATTCAACATGAGCGAAAAAGCAAGAAACATTCAATTTTCACTTGACATAACCACGTTAAGGCTATCTAAGTGAACCACACAACCTAATTTACAAGCTGTTGACGTATTTTGGTTTAACTTGGTGATCAAAAGCATAAAAGCTATGGATTGATTTATCAGCCTCGTTTTCATGCTAATGAAGCTTATCGAGAATTGAAATGACGTGTCTTCCCCCCCGGATCATCGAATCACGTGGCACCCAGGCTAAATTTGTTTCTTATACTAACAAGATTCTTTGTGCCAAATTTCATGCTTTCTTTCACTCTGTAACGATCTAGCCTTAAAATCACCCTAAACCACCTCACTACAGAGCGCAGCATTGTTTATAACAGCAGTTGTCTTCTTCTTTCACCCTGTTCACTACAGTTATTTCATATGTACTGATCTGCACTCCTGTAAGTTCATGAATGCCGCATAACCCACCGTAGCAACCTCGTTCCCAGGGTCTTTTCCCTGGCTTGGGGGTGGGGCGGCCCCCGCCCCACCTCCAAGCCAGGGAAAAGACCCTGGGAACGAGGTTGCCACCGTAGGAAAAAAGATGGCGGCTGTACATTTTACCACAATGCCTTGTGAACCTAACACAACCTATAAGGCACAAAACTTGTCCAACAACATGAGAGCGTTCGCTGACAGTGCCTTTCACATGGATCAACATCGTCTCTTGCCATACCGAACTTGTAACTATACAACAAGTTTTGCTGGTTGACCAAACCATATTCCGACAGTCATCATAGGGAAAAACTCCCTCTAAGCATGGGCATATCATTAGCCCCGTCTTACTAGGGTCATCAACAAGACGGTCTAAACCCAGCTCACGTTCCCTACTGGTGGGTGAACAATTCATCACTTAGCGAATCCTGCTTCGCAATGATAGGAAGAGCCGACATCGAAGGATCAAAAAGCAACGTCGCTATGAACGCTTGGCTGCCACAAGCCAGTTATGCCTGTGGTAATTTTTCTGACACCTCTAGCTTAAAACTCCTGCAGCCTACAGGATCGATAGGCCACGCTTTCACGGTTTGTATTCATACTGAAAATCGAAATCAAGTGAGCTTTTACCCTTTTGTTCTACGTGAGATTTCTGTTCCCATTGCGCTCACCTTAGGACAACTGCGTTATCATTTGACAGATGTGCCGCCACAACCAAACTCTCAATCATCCGTATGATTCTATCAGTTACTAGGCACCTTAAGATACCAGGACGGGACGAGCTAGGACGGCTACCAGAAGTAAATTTACTCAACCGGGCATGCGCACGAGAAATCTCGACTCATCTTCTCTACTGTCCTCGACTCGTCGAGGACGCCATTTCGCCCGACTAGCCGTCGTATCGAAAACGTGAGTATTTGGTCCTTGTTTTGCCCCGATAAATGTTCTAATCGACTTTATTTTCAGTTATATTGATAGGAATGTTTATAAGGTTCACATTTTTCGTGATTGTAGTGTAGAATACTACACTGAGATAGGAAAATGTGAATAAAAATGTTCCTCGTCTGTTCGTTTGTGTTTCAGTTACTGTTCAGTCGCTGTCACGAGTGAGCAAGCTCAATACAAACTGTATGCATTGAGAATACATCAGTGTAAGTACAGTCGATAAAATGTTGTAAGAATGAATGCCATGGAAGCATCTATCGAGCAAATAAAATACACATTTTCAAACTAATGTTTAGTTGTTGTTTTTTCATACTACCCACAACTTGATGCAACGTTTCTTTTATTTATATAATAGTTGCGGCTTGTTACAATTACAGATGGAAATTGAAATGTTCACCAAAAGTCAGGATTCTTCGGCGACAGAATTCTCAAACGCTCTGGTGGTAAAAAGCAATCTGAGGCAGGTCGATCAGATTGTTCGTTTAATTTTTTCAGACGGAAATTCTGTTTTATCTATTAAAATATGACAGATGATGACAGATGTTTGCTTCGCTTATTAAGAAAAAGAAATTCAGCATCGCTGTTCATTGTCGTTTAAGCTTAATAAGATAAGATTTCTACCATCTCTTTTAAAGTCTAAAGGATGTTCGAATTATTGACGTCGCCGTCCTTTGCGAAAATACACACCTTAAGCATTTTGTTTTTGGCGACACAACGGGACCCACGAAAGTTTCCCGCGTCCACTGCCGTTCCCGTACTGGCCTTTCCGTCCTCGTATCTTAAGGTCCCTACTATGAATCACTAAAGAACAGGGTAGAACCCGCATTGGTTTTCTATCTAATAAATACATCCCTTCCAGAAGTCGGGACTTTTCGAATGTATTAGCTCTAGAATTACTACGGCTGTCCATTTAGCCATGGTACAATCACATAAACGATAACTGATTTAATGAGCCATTCGCAGTTTCACAGTAATAGTGCTTATACTAAGACATGCACGGCTTAATCTGTGATACAAGCATATGACTACTGACAGGATCAACCAGGTAACTATCCCTCAGTAAACCCGACGGGAACCCTTTTGCGTTTACTTTCTTTCAAAGGAGCTGGCATTCGACTGACAATCTGCACTGGGAATCCGGTCGGCCACGGAAGGCGCACGAGGCGGACGGAAACCCGTTCTATCTTTGCCACGTTTTCCCACTGCTTCACCCTAGTAAACTTCAGACATACCAGTGGGACTGGCAAGTCCACGGAATGTCAAGAAGATACATTAGGGAGGAATGATTCTTCGGAATCTAAGCCTCTATTCTTGGCCAAAGGCCATCACGTACAACATCCATCCATTCTCTCGTCTACATCGAGACAACTTGGCTACAAGTTCGGTCATTTCATGCTACCAATCGAGTAAGTTTGGTCAACTTTGCTCCTTTTCCCTCAAAATGCCATCATTTCGTGTACGAGGACACTTTACCTAGGAGGGCTTACTCATACGGACCAAATACAGCACAATTAATTGCTCCTTCGGTTTTTCCCGATGCCTGCCCTCACATTAGTACCGGAAATCGTCTATTCCCCAATCGGAGCGGCGACAATTCGCTGCCAAAATTGACAATTCTCGTAATCCATAGTACAAACTAGGGATTTTGAACATTTTCAAAACTTTTTTCAGGGAGCTATTCACAGCGTTCACCTTAATGTACACACAGAGTTTCACGCTCTGAAACCATGGTTAAATGGTACCTTTCGGTCTAGGGTCGCGACAATGGGCATCGGCTCTCCAATATGCAGAAACATAAGATTTTGAACTTTTTGAAAACCTTTCACAGGAAACTGTTGACAACGATCAACTTAGTCCACACACCAAGTTTGGGGCTGTCAAATCATGCTTAAGTGGTATCTTCAGTCTAGGGTTGCGACACCGGGCGTCGGCTATCCTAATATGCCTAAACGGGGATTTCTGTACTTTTTCAAACTTTTTGGTAGGAAACTATTTGCAGTGTTCAACTTACTGTATACACCAAGTTTGGCGCTCTGAAACCATGGTAAATTAGTACTTTCGGTCTAGCACAGTGGCACTGGGCGTCGGCTCCCCAATATGCACAAACCTGGGATTTTGACCTGTTTGCAGCGTTCAACTTAGTCCACACACCAAGTATGGGGGTGTGAAACCGCGGTCAAGTGGTGCCTTCGGTTTAGAGCTCCCGGTTTTTATAAGGGTTTGTATGGGAATCTGGCGGACCACATAAAAAATTCAAAATCGGAACGGGGACCACAATTCTACAAATCTCGAAGTTTTTACCTCGCGGTACACCTGTGGAAAGCCATGGGTAACGTACCCCTGACAGAGCAACAACCAAAGTGAGAATTATATTTGATGCGGCGGCGAAGCATAATGAGAAGAGAGAGTCAATACCGTAGCACTGCCAGGTCCGAAGCTCCAAAGTAATATATTCGACACTCTCGTACGATTCCGAAAAGAGCTTGGGTGATGTAGGGAATAACAAAGCCTAAGGCTAATGTAGTTCGCTCTTTAGATGACTGATATTGTGCAACAGCTAGTACAGAAGTTATAAATTAAACTCTCATAAAACAACAACAAAAAAAAATCCATCATGGAGTGATAGAAGTGTTGTTTGAGAACCCTTTGTATACCAAATGCAGTTAGTCTACTTTTCGAAATTTGGGGGTGGGGATGGTTGCCTGGTTGAATATTTTTAAAACAGTGACTACTTTAACATAAAAAATGTTGGCATTAATTTACAGCCCTCACTGTGTACAACTCAGAATCAACAAAATAATGCCAATACCCTTTCTAAGCCACAATATGACATAATTTATATTCATTTGATGTCTTTCCCTGGCAACGTCAATGAATATTTCAGGGTTTACGACACAACAAATGTACTTGTACAATGATATATATCTTGTATATAACCCAAGACATGTGGAAGTTGTTTTAATGCATAAAATAGGGAAATTATTACTGAAATGAAATAAGCTTAAGACTCATTTCATTTCATTGTTGCAACCTAATAACTAGGAAGAAGAATGTTTTCTAGGATATATTGAAGAACTCTATCAGGCATGGTTACCACACCAAGGAAGGATCTTGCAAAGGTTTCAAATTAAGGATTCAGAGAAGGAGGTGCCCAAGCCAGTGAATACCATGTTCACTGAGAAAGAGCCCAAAGAAGAAGCAAAAGGAAAATAAATGTCCCGGCATGGAAAAGAAACTCCAATATGCCCACCCACACGTACAGGTATAAAATGGAGAGCAAAATGGAATGATTGCCTGTCTGATCAATTATAAACAATGTTCACCACAAGGTTGTCACAAAGTTTTGAAGTGGGCAGCTTTATTGCTGGATTTTGCCATATTGTTTTAAAGAATCAGATACATGTAAATAGCTCAGCAGACAATGGCATCACAAAGTAGATAATGATTTATGTTACTTCTGACAACACTGTCACCAGTATATAAATTCACAAGATGAATTGACATGACAAGTGGAAAATGTCAACATTTGTAAGATGTCCACTTTTGAGTCAGCATGCTTAATCTACTTGTATTTACAAGTACCCTTGAATTAAGATTGATTTATGATATTAATAATATAATTCAGTCGGTTCCTTAGTGTTTAAAACCATTTTTACTAAGCTGCCAATAGACCCTTGTCCAAAATGGCGCCGACCGATCGAGGGAGGACTGGAAACTGGGGGTATAGTTTGTTTACATCAAGAGTCGCAGAGATCGATTTCCGCCATTTTTTGTCCATTAAAAATGCAACATAACTGTTTTGTGCCCTTTTGTAATGGTACATCAAAGAAGAGTAAGAACCTTCGATTTCACCGTTTTCCCAAGAAAAGAGAGCTAAAAGACCAGTGGATTGCTAAAATTCGCCGCGATGAGGGAGATTATTTTACTGCTACAGAGAACACAAATGCCTGCTCTGAGTGAAAGCGCTTCTGCGAGGAAGATTACACAGCTAGCGAAGATGGAAAAGGCATGAAAATCGTTCTGAGAAAAGGTGCTGTTCCAACTACTTTCAAATGGTCTGGTGAAAAACGATCTCGGAGTACTTTTGTAAGCACAGGAAAGCGTAAAGGTGAAACTTTGGAAGCGCCACCGAAGAAACGGTAGCGAAAGAGCTGCCCGCATTGCGAAAGAAAACAAGCTGCTATCGACGGACTGCAACGTGATCTTGAAGAAAAAATGCACGGTTAAAAGAACTTAGTGAAAGATTCGAGCATTTTAAAAAGGAAAAGGGAAAGCAAGAGGTTGCCGGAACCTTGATGGAGGATAAACACGTGTGTTTTTCTGCAGAAAACTTCAATAACCAGGACCAGTTAATTCGATTTTACACAGGTATTGTAAACTGGACTGTGTTTTTGCAGCTGTTTAATTTTATTGTCAGTAGATGTAAGGATATAAAATACTGGAGATCTGACGTTAATGGAGATGAAAATCGGCACCAACCTGAGCCTGATCAGCTAAATCAAGGAAGACCTCGAAGTTTGTCGATGCTTGACGAGTATTTTCTAACTCTTGTCAGATTAAGACATGTCTTCCCAGAGGAACATCTGGCTTACCTTTTTTAAGTATCAAGGTCAACAGTTTCAAGAATATTCCTTTCTTGGATTAACTTGTTGTACTTTGAATTGGGATCCATTCCCATCTGGCAGAACAAGGACTTAATTGAAGAAACTATGCCCATTCCTTTTAAAGAAAGGTACCCAGCCACCAGGTGCATTTTGGACTGTACAGAAATCACGATTTGCAAACCATCATCCTTGTGAGCTCAACGTCAGTATTTTTCCTCTTACTAAAACACTATAACTGCAAAGGGATTGTTAGGAACTGCACCCTCTTGTGCTCCAGTATTTATTTCTGATCTTTACACTAGTAGTATTTCAGATGAAGACATCACAAAACAATGTGGAATTCTAGAGCTGTAGGAAAAGGGTGATGACTGCATGGCAGATAAGGATTTTAAAACATTAAAGATCTACTGGAACCAATTGGAGTAACTTTGAGTATATCTCCCTTTCTTTCAGATAAAGTCCAGTTTAATGAGGAAGAAGTTGAAAATACACAGTCAGTAGCTAGTGTTCGTATCCATGTGGAGAGGGCTATAAGTAGAATCAAAATGTACAAAATCATTACCAATGTTGTGCCCTTGTCTCTGGCAGGAGTGTTAAATCAGATTTGGACAGTCTGTTGCACGCTGTTATTATTTCAGTGCCCAATTATTAACCAGGAAAAGTATGAAGATGACTGATTATTCTGGTCCATAAAGTGTCTGGCATTTATTGTTAAAAATTAAAATTCAAAATATCAAACCCTCTATTATACTTTGCACAAAAACATGCTTGTAAATGAGATAAATTTATACTTTTTATCCTGTTTGTAATCAGTTATCTACTTATTGCCTCAAAAGGTAAGGCAAGCAGTGAGAAAAATAAAGTTCATGAACTTTAGAAGTGACTTTGTGAAAAACTCTAGGATCAAATTCAATTTTTTGTACAAACAGATTCTGACCCTCCTTAGAATGGATACAAAATTTGCTACACAGCAACCCTGAAATTCCCATTAGGCCTTGTAGTTGAAAGTAATACTTATGATTATGTTTGAGTCTTATTTCTCCATTTCATTTCGATGAATACAAATGTCTCCTTTAAGTTCTAAACACTCCTCAACTGACTTTTCCTTCATCGAAAATTAGCTCTTAATTTCCAGATTCCAACCGATGGATTCTCATTAGGATCATAACTAAACCCATCAGTCGAGCAACCCATCTAGTAAATATCAGGATGAATCAGCAAGCCAAATTTGAAAACTTTTACTTGAGGGCCTGAAAATAAACTCTTCGACAACCACTGTTTCCATTTCCAGACCATATTTCATGGTCTCAGTCTGCACCTTTGTTGATGAAACTAAACTATGTAGGAACCTACCATTAACTGGTGCTTTTCTGTGAACAAGTTCACCAAATCTTGAAGCAGTGCCGATTCTGAATACTCTCTCTTGACACCAATGCTGGGCAATTGGACTGACTTCTCCTATTTTTCTCGATTTCCAACGCTTTATCTCGAGATAACATGATATATGATAAGAAGGGTTTTTCTTCATCTAGCACTCAGTCTGTTGTTGGTGGCCCTTTCCTAATATGTTCCAGTAAAGTAATTTCTCCAGGAAATTCAAACACTGCTTCAAGGCCCTCACTGTAAACAGTAGCTACAAAGCCCGTAGGATATATATCCCTTAACTGATTTGCTAAAGGAAAGCCTTCCAAAAAAATTCCCCCATGGAAGAGACGTCTGGTGGGATGCTGAGTTAAAGTATTGGAGCCAAGAAGCATAATTGGTAGGATTCACATCTGAGATGTTTCTCCAAGTTGTTGAACGTGTCTTTCAGTCATCAGCCGTTGTTCGATGGTCTGGGATCGTGTAAATACTCCTGTACAGTCTTAAGTGCTACTTCGCGAGGTTTTCGATCTATTCGTGGTTTCACAAACTCGGAAGCAAACCATCTTTGTGGCTCAAGCGAAGGACTGTTGTAGATGGGAAGTTGGAGAGTTGCCATCGTGTAGTTTTGCCGTTACGTGTGTAAAAGAAGCAGCTAAATGCTGGCATTTCCCAGTTCCAGCTTCGCATGAACCCTTCGATTCCTTCTTCTTCGGAACGACCAAATACAATTCTTAGTTTATATGGCGCTTCAGTCTTCCTCATCGAGCGATAACATTTTGCTTTTACGACGCAGCAATCCTCAGAAAAGAAGATTTGACACCCTCAAGGTACGTTTCCAGGTAGTACTTGTCTCCCTTTTTCCATCCCTTTTTGCTTTCGAGCCACTTATCCGCAAACTCTATAATAGCTCTCACGAAGTTCCCATTCTACGGCACATTTCTCTCCACGCTTTCCGCCATATTGAAAATTTCATACCTCCAGTTTCCAGTCCTCTCTCGGCCGGCGCCATTTTGAAGAAGGGTCTATTCACATATTGATAATTTTCTGCAGATGATGAGTTACAAAGGCTGGTTTAAAACAAAAAAAACCAACCACTCAAAGAAAGCTTCCAACATGCCGTAGGTGTGGCCTGAGAGCGAAAGGGCACAAACATGGTGTCTGTCCTATGCAAAATAGTGACGACTGAGTAACATACATGTGTAGCAGCGACATCTAATCTTGAATGCATATTGTTATTCTGTTTTGCTTTGTATAATAACTGGTAATGTGATCTTGATCTTGACTGCATATTATATCACAAACATTCTACTATGTGGCTCCTCTCCACCCAGAAAGATAGGGAGGAGTACTTACAATGCTACTAGACAAAGTATCATGGAAATGGAGAGGGCAACTTCTAAGTCAAGGGAGAGGGCTTATAGAACTTACAGTATTCCCTTTTATACCGAAAAAAACAAACAACAACAACAACAACAACAAGCAAACAAGCAATACCACAGGCCATAGTAAGGGTGACAGCTTCAATTAGAGTGATTTCTCCTCACAGTGAAAATTTGGAGTAATTCCTTGTAGTATATGTATTCTGGTTTTTTTTCTATTGTAACAATACCATTAATTTGTGCCTTACATTCACTGGCAGTTAGATATTGTTTTGCGGGTTAAATTAGATAACTGTAGTTTAATAGCCAAATGTACCAAGACGTTTGGTAAACTCCTGTGTCAGGTACTTGCAAAAGATTAATTTTGACTCTATTTGTGACAATAAAAGTAGTTATTTTTAGTTGAGTTTGTGGGAATGAGTCATGAGAATGTGAATGTTATTTTAACAGGCATTTTAAAGTTAAAATTACTATACAAGCATCTTTTCATCTCTTTTAAGTTCTAATAATATTGTGCACTATCAGTAAGTGTTGCGCTTTAGATGTGCCTTTTACTAAGGTAAAAATGTGAAAAGAGAAAAAAAAAAAAAAAAAAAAACACGAGGCAATAGTTATGGGGATTAACTTAAAGTTCAGTTCATGATGACTTTCTTCTTCAGCTGGCTACTTTTGCCAACTCTGGAACTCATATCCAGATAAGTGACTGAAAAAACTTTTGTAAGGTAATATGAGTTTGAGATAGTAGCTTTATGTTTTGTTAACAAAGCGAAGAAACACCTCCAACACTTGTGGGGGGGGGGGGGGGGATGCCCGCCTTGATATTAAAACAAAGGAGGTTCAGCACTTGCGTTTGTTTGTTTTGTTTACAAAGTAAAACCTCTAATGCTATGGAGCTTCGGCACCTGCTAGTTTTATTTCATTTCGGAACTGTAATACATGTAGAGTTGCAAGTGCAGATAGACCTCTCTATGTAAATGGCAGGCGCTCCCCGCCCAAACAATAAAACTGAATTGAACAACATAAACAGCCAAACGTCCGGATATTTTTTGGGATACTTAGAAACTTCCGTAATATTTAGAAAATATTAAGATATTTAGATAAATTTATCATTTTATGGCTGTACCCTGAGTTTTCCTCGCTATTTTCTAGAAGCAACGCTTATTTCTATGCCACAAATAAACAGTGGTTTCCCATTTGAAAAAATATATTCCATAACACTAAAAACAATAAAGCAGCAATTTTCCAATATGGCAGATATATTCTTCCTCTACTCCTGCCACTACTGCAAGAAAATTTTGAAAATGTTGAAATATTTTCCGAGTGAGATATTTGGAGGCTTGATCGAGATATTTGAAAATGTTTTGTGATATTTAGAAATTTTTTTGAGAATTTCTGAAGAGATATTTCAGCGATTTTACGAGATATTTGCGGAAAGGCCTGGCACAAAGCACACAACGCAACCGATCAACATGTGATCGAAAGCGCAGACATCACAGACGTCTGTACGTCTGTGGCAGGCCCTCCACGCACAAAAACAAAACCCGTCCGTACGAGCGTGAAGCTCTTACTTTGCGAAATGTTACGAGTATGACGTCATAACTTGATCTACTACTGTTAAATTGTGGGCTCAACTGGAACCAGTTTCGTGTAATGGCGGACGAAAAAATCGTAAGTTTATAGCTATGTTTTTTACCTTAACAGTCGTTATATTCAATTTTCTTTATATCGAAGAATGTTTTACACTAAAATTGGCTATTCTGTGCCAAAATATGCGGGGAAAATGATGCCAATTTTCGTCGAACTGGCACTTTAAGAGGTGAAGAGTCAAGTTCCTTAAATTACCCAAATCCAACCAATATCTCAACATTCCTTTAGCTGCCATCATATGACAACAGCAACAGTAACGCTGTAATCAGTGATGAGTTCAAAAAGCTTCTTGTCTTTTAAAATGCTGTTGTGCTATATCATGTTATGGTATTTGCTTTTTCTATTATTGAGCCCTCGTAGGAATCAACCTGCACTGAATGTAATTGTGACCATAGTAACAAATGCTTTCAAAAATTACAAGCAAAGTCTAAACATCTTACTATAAATGTTTTTTCCAAACAGATCGCATATCTGTGAGTTAATATATGAAAGGGGGGAATCCTGTGATAGCAAATTGATGCTGCAGAAATCTCTCTGACAAAACATCTGGCAATACTGGATTTGTTACTGTGGCTCTTGTGTAGCTTCCATGTTTTCAGTATAATTTGAGAGCTAAAAGTACCAAGTTTTTAACAACATTCGAAAAGAATAGCTATAGAAGCCTGAAAAGATTTCAAAATAGATGTGATCCAGGATCTCTTATTTAAATAATAACTGATACAGTAAACATAGAATTTCAATGCAATCTGAACACATTATTGCATCAAGTTTCTATTTTGCTCATGTAAGATACTTCAGCTTCTTGAACTTCAACTTTTATTGCCCTATTCAAAATCACTTATATGTATCGTTACATAAGTATCTCTTAACAAACGTCGTATGATATTGAGCTGGAAGTTCCAGAAGCCTTTTTTGGCTTATCTAGGAGACCCGCTATTCACAAGTATCACTCTTAAGTGACAATATAACTTGGATTCTCATAGAAGACCCAGACAAAGAGATGCTACCTGATTTGCTGACATAAATCAATATATACTGAATGTTTTCTTTTGATTTGCAATTTTTAAACTTTCGCTTAAAGCTGCATTGATTCTCCTTTAAAAATCATATATATGGTAAACTATTATAAATGTCTACTCCCTTATTACATATGGCGAATTTTCTAATATTTGTTTTGCTTGCTGCCTTGTGTAACTTTTTGATCGACCGCGTGTTATAATTGTGAATTTCTTCATTCGTTTTAAAGAGTAACATTAACGCTGCTTGTAGTTGCTTCTTTGAATACTGATTCATTAAATTTCCAGTACCAAAGTAGTTTAATTGATACACATTAAGTAAATTTAATTCATAAAACAACGGTTTTGAACTGTGGTTATAATCCTTAAAAGTCATTAGTCGTAACAAAAACGCAACATTTTATTTTCCAGTTTATATACCTCGTCAAGATTGGATTTGTACGCGCTAGCCCATACAACAGTTCCATAAAGTATGCTGGGGTAAATTAAAGCGTAGTAAATTGATTTTAGTAACGATCTTGTTACAAAATGTTTACATGCACCTTTACCTTAACACAATAGTCCCGATAATTTTGATATTTTGTTGCAACGTTATTGATATGTTCTTTCCAATTAAAATGTTCATCAATTATTACCCCTCGGAATTTTGTGTGTTTTACTTGAGAAATTATTTTGCCTTTAATTTTACTGAAATTAAAGGCAATTTTTACTGAAAGACTCCTATACAGGTATAATGGATGCTATCATCTTTTAATCATAATTCAAACAACCGAGTTTAGTTAAGATCAAGCGTAACATTAAATATTTAGTTTAACCAAATTTCTCCATTAAAAAACAAAGTATTTTCATTTAACATTTTTTCAGAGAAATGTGTAACTGTCAAAAATATTATCATGGACGTTACGTAACGTCCATGAAAATTAAAGTGATTTTTTTCTCTCATGGTTTGTATCTAAGCTCGATATAAAAAATAACACAGATGCTTTTTTATTTAACCAAGTAACAGATATCTGTGACAACAAAACTGATCAGTTCCTAAAGGTCACTCAAAAAACCTGATGTTAAGTTTCTCATGACGTGAAATGGGTAATAATTGCCCTAAAAGCCTGGTTCTAACATTTAATTTTGTTCTTCGACAAAAAATTGAGGACTTAGAGTTCGAAACAATGCTGAATTATTATAAATAACAATAATAATATAACAGTCAAAAAATGTCAAAGTGTCAGTTTTTTCATCTTCTAAAGTGAACACAAGAAATGGTCAACATGGCTCTGTGATTAGAATCTAATGTCTTTGAAGATACTACTTCTGCTTTGTCTCTTAAGTTTGAGTATATGGAACTGAACAAAGGTTCTTAGTCGCAAACCATGCAAAGATACTATCAACAAAAGACCTAGTAACTTATCCAGTCTTGATCAAATATGTTCAAAACATGCTGGAAACAAGGCAGTATTTTTAGGAAAACCTTTTCTACAAGCTTTTGGCCAGTTTTCTAATATATGTGGGAAAAGAAGAAGGAACGGGTGATTTAATACTTTTCAATATCTTTAATTTCATTTATTTATCTTTTACACATACCGTAATGTCCATGATCTGGAATGAAGGTCCATGAAAATAAAATAAATTAATAAATAAATAAATTGTAATATTTAGAGAAGAAGCCACATCAGCCCTAGCTGGTTTTTATGCCTGTCCTCTATCCTGATTGAAATTTCAAAATGTTGGTTAATTCCATTAATTTCATTATCTTTTTCACACACTGTACTGTCCATGATCTGGAATGTAACGTCCATGATGGTGTTTTATTATCAAACAAAGTAGACACACAGCACAAAAGAAAGATTTCTCAGTACGTTCAAAATTTTAGTGTTGACATTTACCTAAAAAACAATATCAATGGTTTCATGTTACGCTTTCAGAATTCACAGGAATTTAGGATTTATAATTTACACTTGAGAACATGGCTGATTCAGCTGTAACGTCCATGACAACTCTATTTATTTAAATATAGCTTTTTGGAAAAGAGTTCATTTGACGAGATTTCAACTAAATATGGAACTCTTCCCTATCTGTCATAAACAAAGTAAAAGGGAATTATATTTTATTTTTTTTGTATCTTTTTAGATGATTTTTCTCTCGCCATATTTGTACAAATGCAACGTCCATGATCGTGGAATGACCCTCCTCAGCTTTGCTCTCGAAGATTTGAAAAATATAAAGTGGGTTTTGGTAAGATTAAACAACAGTTTGTTTAGTAATAACCAAGTGGATAATTTCTCTAGCTCCTAGCTCATTTCGATCATATAGTATTTGGGTCCTTGAGTGACATTAACAAATTTGTCTCGTCAGCAAAGAGTATGAGATATATTAGTTCTGAGCTGTTACTAATGTCATTTGTGTATATTAAAAATAACAGAGGACCCAAGATATAGCCCTGGAGAACACCACAAGATATTTCTTTTTTCTCAGATATTTAACTATTATATTTTACACACTGGTAACGCTTGGCTATATCATTTTTGAGCCAACCCAATGCTATATTCACCTAACACCATAATGCTCAAGTTTTTGGAGTATAGGACTATGGTTGCCGGTACTGAAATGTGTTAGACGATGATTTTACCCATTTTTGACTATTGTGATGTGGCTTGGCATGGGTTTGGAATGATTAACTCTGATACCATCCAGAATTTGCAGCATAGAGCTGCGAGGTTAATTTTTCCACACGGTGGTCTCCATACTAAGAAGCTGAACGCTGCTTTGGGTCTTGTACCATTAACTGATAGGCGAAAACTTCACATTGTCTTGTTAGCTAAAAAATCCTTAACGGTTTAGTACCACCTTATCTGAATAATTACTATGATTGAAATACCTCTGTACACTCAGTTGCAACTTGAAGCTGTAATGATATTCGTATTCCCAAAGTTAACTTACAAGTCGCTAAGAGATCTTTTTATTTCAGTGGTGCATCGGAATTCAACAGCCTTCCTTGCCATATTAATAAAGAATCTTTTAGTGAATTTTCAAAGGACACTAAAGACTTTTCCCTTTACCATAATTACACTTCTTACATTATTGATTTCTATACTTTTTATCTTTTTGTATGTTTACACACATGTTTTACATGTATTTTTAATTTACCAGACCCCCTTTGATACCTGTGCTTATTGCACTGACGGGGCTATCCTGTATATTATTATTATTACTATTATTATCATTATCATTATCATTATCATTACCATTATCATTATCATTATTACTATTACTATTACTATTACTATTACTATTACTATTACTATTACTATTACTATTACTATTACTATTACTATTACTATTACTATTACTATTGCTATTGCTATTGCTATTACTATTACTATTACTATTGCTATCTATATCCTTACCCTTACCCTTAACCTTACGCGTATCCTTATTATTATTATTATTATTATTATTACTATTATTATTATTATTGTTATCTAGAAAAACCCCAATTGCAAATTCATTGTTATCTAATGCTTACGTGATCTTATTAACTAGATCTATCAGCGCAAAATTTGTTGAATGATTTTTTCTAAAACCGAATTGATGTTCATTGAGAATCTTTATTTTGTTCACATAACTTATTACTCTCTTGTGCATAACTTTTTCTAATACCTTGAAAAAACAGGGAAGCAGAGAAATGGGTCTATAACTGCTGAATTCTGAAATTCTCAGGCTTTGTATACGGGCGCAATG
This sequence comes from Orbicella faveolata, assembly GCF_042242905.1. Taxonomy (NCBI): domain Eukaryota; kingdom Metazoa; phylum Cnidaria; class Anthozoa; order Scleractinia; family Merulinidae; genus Orbicella; species Orbicella faveolata. The sequence continues at coordinate 11,964,611 of NW_028301577.1, read as the reverse complement.
ATTAAAGTTTTCAAGTCCATGGGTATTTTCCCTGTTGTACAAGTCAGCTTTATGATATTATGTTGATGGCACAGCTAACTCTGCTGCTAGATTTTTCACTACCTTCGGCATGACGTTATCATGTCCACAGCTTTTTGATGCGTCAAGATTTTCTAATTCTTTCTGAATTTTTGTTTCACATACAGGTGACAGCATCATTGAATCCATAAAGTTTCCTTTCAAGTAGCTTTTAAATGTTGAACTAGTGTCAACATTTATCTTTCTTGCCAGGTCATATCCAACATTAGCAAAATAATCATTGAATCTGTTCACAATCTCTTTGCAATCAGTAACTGGCTCGTTGTTGTATTTAAATTCTGTGATATATAATGATTCTTTCTTTTTTCTTTTAATTATCTCATTAATCAATTCCCAAGTTTGTTTAATGCTTTTTTCTGAAATCTTGAACATTTGCTCAAAGTAGATTTTCGTTAGAATAATTGATACTTTATTTTTGATTCCTCTGTTCCACAACCTTGAAATTTTGTATGAATTATTTTTACTCGTGAGAATTTGATAAATCCTTACGTTTTCCAGGGTTTCATTTTGCTTTTTGAGCATTCTTTTTCAGGAATACAAATGTTATATGAGTTCAAAAATGTATCCTGAAATTGTCTATAAATATCATCAACGTTATCAGTAGATTTAAGGTAATATCTTCCTGTAATTTATCCAGGTTTTCCCTTGTATTTACTCGCTTTTTATACAATTAATTTGGTTTAGGTTCTGTACATTTTAAAGGTAACATTTGAAATATTGGTAGGTGATCTGAGAGATCATTAACCAAAATTCCATTTATACAGTTACAGCCTATGTTATAAATAAATATATTATCAATTATTGTTGCTGTGTTAGCAGTTATCATTGTTGGCTTATTAATAGAAATGTGAGTTATACATTTGGTGAGTAGTCGAAGGTATAGATATCCACTGTTTCTCAAGTGCACCAGTGAAGTTTTGCTTTTAGACCTTCTAAAATGTGTGCATCTACTTCTGGTGCATAAGGTATCCCGATTAAACGCTTATAGAGCGTCTTTTTTCACATTAGACAGGAAAATATCGATGGTAGGTCGATACGTCCTAGTATTTTGTACATTGAACATTAAACGTGATAGGGCTAAGTTCCAGTGGAGCCGGAGAGCGAAAGCAAATCGACCTTCGTCGACTGTGCATAAAGTAATTTGCGAGCCTTATGAAGGAAATGTCTTACCAAGCTCGAATATAACATGTAAAACTTATCGATATTTACGATTTTCTTTGCATGAGGTATCGTTTGTAAAGCCAAGGACAGTGGAAGCATCATGAGGGCTTGCCTATAGTCCGTATGTGTGCCATCAACAAAGGCACTTCGGCCTCGACTGCGCTGAGCTGTTTTACCACATTTAGGATGCATTTGTCTAGGATTTTCCGCAATAAGAATATATTCAGTGGAAACAAATAGCATTCCGTCTATTATGCATCTGGCAACAGAATAGCTAAAATGAAATCAAACTATTCCGCAACGAGAATATCTCCTAAACGAACGTTCACTCACATTATTCAAAATAGCCTTTAGAGACAATATCAAAATATTCCGGAATGATCCCAAACGAATTCCCCGTTAAATAAATAGAAGTTGAGAACATGGTTGTTTGGTGTTTCAACGTGAAAGGAAATGTGCCTGAAATGCTGAATTACGGACCAAGACCTCATTCATCAGGGAATTAGGACGTTTTGCCACAATTTGAAGATTGTGTGTTAATCCCGTCTTAACATGTGGGAGATAGAGTATTAAACTCAACAAACACAAATCCTTCGTGAATGCAATACAGCTAAGGATTGAATTGTTTTAATACGCTCAATTTATTGTAACGATTAATTTGTTAAAAAAAGGAAAGAAAATATTTTGTCATTGCAAAGTGCTACGCTATCAGGTATATTTATAGTAAAAGTTGCAATACTTCAGTCAGGACAATCCAGATTGAATTTCTGTGAACTGGAAAAATCCGTTATAAAATTCAGGTACTAAAAATGAATGTTCAGTTCTTCAAAGTGACTGTCACTGTAACTTTTATTTCCAGAAAATTCAGTACCTAGCTAGATTTCTTTTACTGCTAACCTAGGGCCTCCAACACTTTCCACTTGTGTTTACAAAACAAAGTATTCAAGCAGTTAAAGCTAATAGGCTAAACTCTAGTACCTTCACTAGAGCATTCAACATCACTCAATCAAAAGCCACTTTATGATTTTTGGATCGTATCATAACTTCTACTTCCCCTTTTAACCTGCAAGAGTAAAATTATGAAGTAAGTAAATTGTACTTTTTTAAAACCTACAATGAAAACAGTGAGAACACCTTTACTAATATAATATAGTTAGTCCTTTCCTTTAATATGGGCCATTAAAAGTGTGACTGATTCTGTCAGCGTTTGCATGTGAAGTTTGTGGACTTCCACTGGCTCACGACTCCCACATAATGAATATACGCTACTCCTTCTCCTGATCTCCTCGACCCCTCAAATTTCCAGACATTAGGGACAGGTTTCAAAACCTTACTTCCCTTTTGCTGAGTGGGCGTCAGTATGCCCATGAACCATAGTAAATAAATCTCATTTTACGGCTTAAATTTGTCACCCACACATAGACTTGACAGATGAAGGGACTTTTCATCGTATAATATGGTCGACAGCTAAGCAGTCGAAAATTAGGAGAAAACAGCATAAACAGAAGCTTTGTACATAAGGTTATTACAGCTTTTGTCCTTCATCACTAGGAAATAATTTTTTTATTACTGTCAAAAATTCAGTCATTTAAAGGAATGTGTAATCATCGTAGATAAAATAAAAATTGTAATTTTTGCGTGATCAATGATAAATTTTGCACGGAGAACATCATTAATGCCAATAGAGTTTCAATTAATGACGGAAATAACAACCTTTCAAGAGAACAAGGAAATATTTGCGGCATCCTAATGTTCTTTAACGAGGAAAAAAAAAACATTTATGACAAAAGTCCAGAGGTAACTATCCCCAACTATCCTTTCACGATGTTCGTTTGGAATACAATTTCCACGCACTCTGTGCTCCATTTCTGCGAGATTAGTTTGCACATGTACACCTTCGTTTCCAAATTTAAGCGCTCATCAAAATTCGTTGAGAAATTGATGAGAAAAACTTCTAAGAAATTCTTGCAATTGAGATTATGTTCGCACAATCGAACATTAAGCCAAGGGAAATGAATTTTCATAGCAGCTAAAGAATGTTGTGTTTGACAAAACGCCATTTTATTTGGCCTTAATCAGTTAATCTTCTACTCCATGCAAAAATCTCTTAGCTAAACTAATTATACATAAATTTTATTGACCGATATTTTCGCGATAACGAAAATTTATTTCCTGGTAATGAAGGGCAAAAGCCTCAAAGATACGTATACCCTAGAAACTAGGAAAGGGAATACCGGACATTATTGTTTACAAGAGAGGCGGTAACGAATCGAATTAAACGGTAAAGAAGCAATGCTTAAATATATCCTAAAAAATACTACAAGTATACTGCAGCCTTACTAGAAGGCAAAAGACCCATAAAATAAAGACAAAATTTAGACTTGCCGAGTGATTGAACAAATAATCCGCCTAAAACTAGTTTCAAGGTAGTTGTTGTGTGTGGTTGTGCTTGTATTTGAAAATGTTATGAATAAATATATAAATATACTCTACAGTGTTTCTTCAGAAAGAGCTTTTTTTGCACTGCCGGCCAGAGAACAGAAATGAACACAGGGTAAACCTGGAGCAAAAAGCAGTGCACTCATCGGTGGACTGACAAACGTAGCATATGGAGAAAACTCGACTATTGCATCATCCAAAGCCTCGACCCATACAAGAATTTTGTAAACCCGTACAAAAATACCAGCAGATAAAATGAAATTTATAAAGATTTACGACACATTATTTCAAGGAAGAACTTAAAAAGCTCTACCTACCTCGTTTGTCGATCTATTAGACGTCTTCCATGGTGTAAATGGTTAGTAATTCAGCCTTGATCTCGTTGTCCCATGTTGACTACAGCTTAGTACGCTAAACAACATTGTTTAATTGTCTGTGCAGTACATTTGCGCCCAGAAAGTTGAGCGCTTAATTGGTATTTGTAATATGCTCACAAAAGTGAAAAAGACAGTGGATTTCAGGTGGTTCAAACCAATTTCAACACTTTTAATACTCCTTTTTATTGGAAGAATTGATACTTCAAAGTAACGGCGTGTTATGCTATCATGCGGAACACTCATTATTTCTCACTAACATTCAATCATTATCTTGACGTAATTCGTTACCATGGAAACAGGAAAACCCGACAAAACACCCTTTATTTTGGTAAAAACCAAGGCGATATTGGTCTCGATCGTTATCCGGCGTATATTCCTATATTTAGATCAATGCGCAAAGCAGTCCTTTTGGAAATTGAAACAAGCAAACATAAAAGACACTTTTGTTGCTAGTTGAGTTAATTAAGTCAAATCCATGGTAACTCACTAACTACTGGATTGTATTGAATGTCTGCACAGGTGCTAGCGCGCTACTTCCTTCTACTTCAGGCAACAAGTAGCTTCGAGCGAGAAAATTAGTCGTCAACAGCTCATAGTTTACAAAAGGATTCACGCGAAGACTAAAAAGATCTCAAAGAAACATTTTTTCTTGAAAATGCAAAATTTCAAAACAATGTAAATGCTCGAAGTAAAGATTCCTAACTCCTTTGAAGCACCGCATAACTCAAAGTTCAATTCTGTTTACTTACGTCACGATCAAGCGCGTGATCGTAATTGCTTCGATGCGCTGCAAAACTCAAAGTTCACAGCAGTTTAACAGAACCAAAGTTCAATTTGTTTAGTAATGTCAAGCGCGTGATCGGCAGTCGCTCATCAACCATGCACGTCCAACCATGATGGCTGCGCACTGCTGGTTGGAGCTCAAGCAAGAACGACAACCAAGGCTACGAGAACGTAATTCGCGTTCCTGTCATTCAAAACTTCGTGCGTGTTATTCGAACTCGTTCAACATTTAAAATGTGTACCAGCTATTTAGGCATTTAGCCCAAAATTTAGCTTGAGAGCAATTGCAAAGCATTTAGGGTTTTTTTGTCAACTGATTTACCCAAACAGAACAATCTATGGTGCTCGAAATAACAGACCACAATAAAATTGAGGCTGGAATACGCACTATGCGATCAAAAATTTACTAACTTGCACAATCACTGACAACCGATTAGGTTCTGGGGTCGAACAAACCAATAGAAAAGCTAGTTAATTAACACGAATGCTCTTCTTCCTTAACCACAGAGCACTTGCTTCCTATCTGCTTCTTTAACTAATTAGATATGTTCACAACCCGTATAAAAACACAACAACAACTTTAGAATACAGGATACAACCATAAAAGATATTTGGCATTTTTTTTGTACTAAAACACAATATCATGTGTCCAGCAACCAACAACATCCTACCATCGACCATGCCTGTGTAACATTAGTAATTTAGTAATTAATGGTTCTTTACTAACAGAGGAGTTGTTTTAGCAGCGGTTAACTTTAAAACATCTGAGGATTGACTTTACCATGTGAAGGATTCGAAATAGTCTGTTAACTGACTGAGTCAATGCACTGTCAGGAAAAACAATGGCGGTTTGAGTCGATTTGGGTTAGGGAGGGCGGGGAGTAAGAGGAACATTTCGATCACGCGCATATTTATAATTACCACGTGTTTCATACTTATTGTTTATTTTTCTCTTCAGCAATATTAAATGGAACCGAAATCAATCCAAGAGCTACCCGGGCTTTACGCTTCCCATATCTCTCAAACAATCACTGCCATTTCCGCGTTTGAGAGCCCAGCAATGCTTGCTTTTATCGTATTTTAGTATAAATCTACTAAAATTCTATCATGAATGCTGTTCTCTGATTGGCTACGTTACTCCCTTTCTATTGAAGATGATGAGTAGAGTGAATAGCGCGTGCTGTGACCTATTTATATCATAATTCAATAAGAACGAGAACCTGTCATGCTGTTAAGTTTTGAACTAGTAGATTTGTACTAAAGCAATTAGATTATTTGCTCGAAATTTCTATGCGTGATAGTTAATTCGGGCTTCGCCCTCATCGACTATCCCGAGATAGAAGTTTCGAGGTCATGATCCACTTGTTAAATATTAACCAGTACGAAACGGCAGCTTGTCGCGTTGAGTTTGTTCGTTTGTTTGAGAACCCTGTGACAAAAAAACGCTTGGACGTAAAATCTACTGAATTACGGAAAGGACGGCTTTACTTAAAATAGATGCTAACCTAAAGAATGTCCTGTTACAAAATCAAAACAAAAAATAGCCAGTGAACCGGAAGACACCGGCCGGTGTTTTGATGGTGAAATACAGTTCTTCTGTAATATTCAGTTTCAGTCTTTTATGTGCCAAAACCAAGAGGGGGCTTACCATCGGAGTGCAAAAAACTCAGTGTAAGAGAACACAGTAAAATTAAGTGACTCAAGATTTCTAACAACAAAGCTTAGGGTTGTTTAATTTGGAGGTATTATTGAACTTCTGTCAGCATGCGCAATTCCCGGCCTTTCTTTTGTTCATAAAACTGATCCCTGATTAACTTCCTCCTGCTTTTGCGTTTTTCCTTCAATAAAGCTTATGACAGGAGATAATTCGTAACGGTGTGGAGCAACCCATGGTGAAGGGAAATGTATTGGGATGAACGCGTCTCCGGTGAACCCTAATATTACGTAATTATGTAGATGTTGTACACAATAGACATAACTGACAGAAGTTGCAAAGTACAGCTTATTTCCCAGTAGGCTTCTTCCAAGTCGGTCGCATCTTTTTTGGGTAAGTGTTGGTAATTTCTTAGTAACTCTTCCAGTTAGTCCCCAGGGTAAAAGGTTCGTCTGATTTTTTTTTTGATGGTGATCTTCTTTTCTCTGTTATCTTTTTTAGACTGACCAGCCGCTTCCTAGTTAAGGACAGACTGCTAAGTTAGGCCCGAGCGAGAAAAACTATGAGCGCTCACCAAAGTTCGCCTGTAGAGAACGGGAGTTACAGTCCGAGACCTCCGCACTCTCCAACTATCAGCCCTGCGCGAGGCCATAACCAGGCCTCAGATAATGAAGTAAGTTTTGAGATTAGTTTTCTGATAGCTTAATGTAATTTTTTTCAAACGCATTTTGAAGACCGTCGCTTCGATATAACTGTGCGTTTCTACATTCGGTGAATTTTAGTGCGCCCACTTTTAGAAGGCTGGTGGATTACTAGGGTTGTTGACATCTGAGCAACGTCAAAAAGCGATTAAAGCACGGCGCACTGCATCAGCTATTCCTTAAGGCACCTTAAAGACAAAAGCCGGAGCTTTTGCGCTGTTACTCCGCAGACAAGATGGCATCAAAACAATTTGACAGGTTTCCGTTTGGCTGCGTTTTGTTAAGGCCAACGATACAAATTTATACTGTTCAAGTTGCAAGGAAATCCGAGGTCTACAATCCTTGTTAAGTCTTCGCCAAAAATGAATTGAAGAGGCGAGAAAAAGCACATTTATCACTTTTGCGTTGCTTGGTGAATTAAAGCCGAAATTCAAATTTTTGAACACCCTCTGCTGCATTGTATTGAATGTCTGCGGCTTTGGGTTGAATTTAAAGTGCTATCAGATGCGGGCGCTTAGCCCCTCGACAAGCGGTTTCGAGCAAGAATGCAACCGAGAGCAACAGATGGTTTACAAAACGACGCTCGGGTAGACTGAAAGACTGACGGAAACATTATTTTCTCGAAAATGCAGAAATCAAAATCCTGAAAACCCTTGAAGAAAGGGTATCGTTTTCCGATAAAAAGAACAAGTTCAGAAACATTACATCATGTTGGACCGTTTGATAAATTCCTCAGACGCTTCGCAAAACTAAAATTTCTTCCCAGAAACATAACCAAAGTTCAGTTTTATTTTGCTATGTCAAACACGTGATCACAACCTCTCTTTACCTCACATTCGGTTAAATACACGTGAAAAGCAAAAACGGGCTTTGAGTAATGCGTGAGCAAGCGTTTTTAACTCAACCATGACGGCTCAGAGTGACGGCTGCTACGCATACCAAATGGACAGTCGATATGGGTTTCCGTTCTCTCAGCTGTATCGACAGAAATTAAAAAAAAGTCATTTCTTGCAAGGAAACAAGTGAAATTGTGCTAAGCTGAGTCAAACATTAAATGTAAGAAATATGTGATTTATGATTTGCTGGTTTAAAAGTCGGGTGAAGCAGTGCCGAATAAATGACAAAATGGCGAAAAATGCATGTTCAACCTATAAAAACTTCACTGAAATGTCTTCAGTGTCAGTTAAAGAAACTTCACATTTCCCAAAAAAGTTAGTCCAGATATCCAAGTTCAAGCAATATCTGTGATGCATCAACATATACGCATTCCTCTCGAGTGCTTCAGTATAGATGTGCTCATGATTTTTTGACCATTTTTAGAAACTCCCAGGAAATATCACCAAAACCTCACGGTTAACTCATGGATACACGTTCACTTAATATAATAATTCTCTTTCTGATTAGATTGTCTTTACCTGCTGCTCTGAATCGCATGTTCTGTATTTCTAGTTAAGGACTTCTTTCGCAACCTAATTTTCTTGGTGTTTAGATAGAGTATATATATATTTGGCCCATTGAAAGCAACAAGAAGTCAAGCGCACACTTTGAGAAAGTAGAAAATCCAGTTACCTAACCCAACATGAGAGCAATTGAAAACGAACTTTTTGTTGACATACATGGATACACACATAGTACATAAATAGCAAATGAGATGTTTGCAGCTGCATAAGATATCGACAGAGTGAACTTTGGTTTTGCTTGTTTTAGAACGCGTCTGGCGAAGCACCTCGACGAGGACGAAGGACTCCTGCGCAATGGTTTAAGAAATATTTTTGGGAAGGTAAGAATTTGAACAGTCTACTAAACAGCCAAAAAGAAGACTCCGTAGCTACCATGTCACAAAATGTGTTCGAAGAGTTCTTTTCTACTTATTATGTACACAGTTACCCTCGCATCCACTTCAGATACCACACAGAATGTTCGGCCCAAGTTTTAAGTTTGCAAATTACGTTAATCACGAAGAAGCAGAAGCATTTGTGGTTTCCTGCGAAGTAATCTTGTCACTGGACAATATTGATCAGAAGAAAACACTTGAGGAAATATATATTTGGGAATTGAGCGAATTTCAAAATATACATGTCTTCTTAACGGGGGAGTAAAACAACAGTTTATTCGCGTACATTTTCTATTTTACCACGCTTAAGTGTTCCAATGTTATTCTTCACCAACAATTTTTATCGCGCTTTTTTGCTTTGTGAGAAAATATTGCGAACCTTTACCCATCTCGTAGCCTACTCTTTAAAAAGTCATCTTTGTGGAAACTTAGACCTTTATGTTTTTGTGACGATATGCTAATTGTAGTAAGCAGAAATTGCGTACGAAAAATAAGAAGCGCATCTGGCAAACAAACTCTTACACACATTAAAACTATATCATCTACAACTAAGGTATGATGTTGCACTATGGGTATGAAATCAAACGATAAAGTGTTCATCGCGATAAAGTATATTAATAAAGATATTACGAGAAATGTTTACGGCGACGACAAGATTCGAATAGAAGACCTCTTCCTATGGTTAATGGGTTTTGGGATACATGTGCTGTGTTGTTGAATTTCAGTGATTATTGCAGTTGTTTGGCTTATTGATAGCAATACTAAAGCCGGACTAATGCCAATTTTCGCACCTTTCAGGACAGACTGTGACTGAAACCCAAATTAAGGCTCTCGAGGAACTAGAACCTGATGCACCATGGCACAGGAAGCTTATGGTGAAGTACCGTCTTTTCGTTGGTATTGCCATAGCGTCAGGGCTCTGTCACATTGTTTGGTGGACTTGCGCCATTAAGTACAACTGGTTTGCTCTCTTTCCTGACTTATACTACATGACCTTGACAATGGTTCTTGGCGGTACTGTTGCAGGTGAAGACTATTTCTACAAATAACTTCCGAAACTTACATGTGTTGAAAACACTGGTTATAATTGGCGAGGTTACGCGTACGGGTTCCAAAGAAATTTTCAGGCAAACGAGAGAGCAGCTATAGCGAATGATCAGCAAAATGACTATCCACCCCCTGAAATGAGGCTACGTAGTAGTTGACTTGTTAACATTAGTTTTCCGTTGCTGACACAGTTGTTTGAATCCTATGTTGGCATGTGTTATGTCTGGTGGACCCTATTCTCTTCGCAAGCATATCATTTATGAATCTTTCTCCCCCTTTTATCGCTTGTATTTTAGAGGCACTTGCTATCGCAAAGAACTTGCTAGAAACACAACATAAAATTGCACTGTTGCTCCTCTAACAAACAACCAATCGATTTTTATGCAGTATTGAACTGTTTTAAAGGCAGTTTTTGGGATCGTTTATGACTATTTTAATAGGGCACATGCGACATCTTTGAAGTAATACACTAACTAATGTAACTTTTACTTTTCTTCACAGGAATGACCAGCGAAGGTGGAGGTGCAGTTGCTTTTCCCGTATTGACCCTTGCTTTTGATGTGTCACCATCAGTGGCACGCGATGTGGCACTTATGGTGCAGTCCTGCGGTATGTCAGCAGCAACTTTTGTCATCTTCTGGATGCGGGTGCAGATAGAGATGCACTCCATAGTATTTTGTTTCGCCGGAGGTGTCCTCGGAGTCATACTTGGGCTGGAGTTTGTGGATCCGTACGTCAGTGCAAAGGTAAAGAAAATGATTTTCGTCTGCGTGTGGTTCTCATTTGCCTTCGCCCTCTTTCTTCTCAATCGCTACCACAAGCGCAAGACTTACAAGACCATCCCTAACATCAAGCCTTGGAAGATATTCGTTCTCTTGATGTGTGGATTTATCGGTGGTCTCTTTACTGCCGTTGTCGGGGGCGGAGTGGACATCTGCAGCTTCAGCGTCTTGACGCTCCTGTTCCGTGTCACTGAGAAGACGGCCACGCCAACATCAGTTGTCATGATGGCATGGACTTCTCTGGTGGGCCTGTTCTGGCGCCGGGTCATCCAAGAATCTGTCACTCTTCAAGCCTGGAACTACATCATTGTGACTGCTCCAGTTGTGATGTTCATGGCTCCTTTAGGCTCCATCCTTGGAACTCACTTCCATCGCCAAGTTCTTGCTGCCTTAATCTACATCTTGGACACAATCTCTCTTCTCACCGCCTTCGTTATCGTCCCACTCAGCCCAGCACTAATTGGGATGTCCGTGGGCATATTAATCTTTGGATTCGCCTTCTTCGGCTTGATCGCCTATGCTGGCCAGAGAATGATGGAAAATATTGAACGGAACAATGCAGAGCTGGCACATGTGGAGGTTAATGGAACGAAAGAAATGGAAGCTGCTAATGAAGGCTTTTCCAACATAGGATATAAAGCTGACACTACTGCTTTGTAGAAAAATGAATTGATCAGGCACAGACTAGCAAAAACACTCGCGCTATAAAGTGAGAAAGCGTATCTTCCGTAACATTTTAAAGTAAACATTGCAATATGTAACCTACGTTAAGCGTTATAGGAACGCACTCCAGATAGTAAACTGTCTGTAAATTCTTGACTAATCTAAGCGTAGCACCAAACACAGCTATAATTTTTAATACAGAGATCTCACTCCGGCGGAATCTCACAATTTACCAGACCTACAATTGTTGGGTATATCTAACTATTTAATAACACCTGGAAGTTTTCTTTGTAACTTAATTTTGTTGTAAAGAACTCGGGATTCATCATGTTAAGGGGCTGGCCAGTCCCCTCCAGTTGTAGAGGCGCATTTTGTAAGTAATTGTGAAATTTCATGTCGATTTTAAACTGATTTCCACTGCTTTTCAGTATGTTTTAAATCATTCGTTACATTAGAATCTTATTTTTGTTTGGTTTTTGGTGGTACAAAACGTCTCTGTTGAAGGTCTTAATTAGGAGAACGAGATATCGAGGTGCTATGATGGAATCAAGTTTCCAACAAAGTAGTTTTTTTTTTCTCTGCTGTGTATAATTTTCCAATTCCTTACTGATTATTGATGTGAGTCTATTTAGAACTTTTGCTAACTAACAATAGAGCGGTTTTCGAAATAAATTTCAAATTCGCTTTGATTTTGTGTTACTAATTTTGTGTTACTACGCTTACTGTTGGCTTAAAAAAAAAAGCGCCACTTTCTCATCCAATCAGAAAGTTATTGACGGAAATGTGAGTTGATAGGACGCACTCTCTCGCTGTCAACGTTTGGTACACGTATGTGCCTTGGGTTCTGAATGATTCACTTGATTGTCTACGATTTTTATACGTGTAATAAAAATGGGTGTTTGTTTCTTCAATTAATAACAACGAGAATCATTTACATTTATCAGAACCCAACTTGTCGCTTCACTCCCTCAGCGCGGGCCATTGCTTTTGCTGGCACTAATAAACTCGTTAAGCTGTTTTTGTGCATTGTACGTCGGTTCAATCTTTTTAGAAAAATCATACCAAGTTTCCCATACTTGTCTACCAACGTGGGTTAATTGTTTGTGCGGAAACGTTTAGTTGTCTTTGCGTATAAGATAGCGTGGCGCGCTTGTTCGCCCTGTGACTTAAAATATGTGTAGCGCGCTTTTTTCATCTCTAGAACGAGGTATATTACTTGTGCAGCGCACTTGTCTCGCCTTATGGCTTAAAGAACGGAGTATATTACGTCTAGCACGATTTTTTGCTTCGTGCCTTAAAGAACGAGGCGCATTACCTGCGCTTCACGACTCAAAAGAGGGAGGTATATTACATGTGTGCCGCGCTTGTTTCGTCTCATGACGTAAAGAAAGAGGTGAATAACGCGCCTTTTTCGTTCCCTAGCTCAAAGAACGAATATTACATGATTGGCGTCTTTGTCTCTCTTCGTGGCGTAAAGAACGAGGTATATTACGTGTAGCGCACTTGTTTCGCTTCATGGATCAAAGAACAAGGTACATTAACGTAAGTGGCGCGCTTGTCTTTCTTCATGGCGTAAAGAGCGATGTACATTGTATGTTAAGAGCACTTGTTTCGCATCATGGCTCAAAAAGCGAAGTAAATTTCATGTTTAGCGCGCTTGTTTCGTCTCGGGCATGGCTTAAACAACGAGGTGACATTTTAGCGACTTAATTTCTTCCAGCAAGTTTTTTGATAAATTGAGTAACAAATAGTCACCTTTATTAACCATAGGACGACAAGACAAGTTCTTCGGATATTTATAATGATCACGTGTTTCCTATTTATTGTTTATTTCTTTCTTAAGCAAGATTACAAGGAACCGATATCCAAGAGCTAACTGGGCCTTACCCTTTCCATATCTCAAAGAATCACTGCATTTCCGTGTTTGAAAGATGGTAATGCTTGTCTCAGGGCGAAAAGGCAACTCGTCTCGTTGAGTTTTTTTCTTTTAATTTCGTTGCGTTTATTGAGTTTCTAGCAACCAATGAAGCAAAACTGACTGCTGCGACCAGAAAAAAAAGGCTTCAGGCGTCAAACCTATTGAGTTACGGAAAGGTCAGCTACATAATATCAAGGTGACGCTAACCTAAAGAATGCTCTATTACGTAAACAAAACAGAAAACACCGACCGGTGTTTTGGTGGTGAAATACTGTTGTTTGATACTGCTCAGTTTTCGCCTTCAATTCGTCAGAACGTAATCCAGTGGCGTATTTCAGTTCCTGGCGCTCATCCGAGCGATATCGGCCTCGATCGTTCTCTGAGCTATATTCAGCTTAAATGAAAGTGATGTTTACTTAAAGAATGCTTTGTTACGTAACCATAACAGAAAATAGTCGGTGAACCGGAATACAAGAGCCGGTGTTTTGATGGCGAAATACTCTTCTTTGATAATGTTTAGTTTTAGTCTTCTATGTGTCAGAAGATAACCATTAAAGGGTCATTCTCAAGAAGAGTCCAGTGGCGCACATTTCAATTCCGAGCGATAATTGCCTCCATCGTTCTCTGACAAAAAATCACTTGAAAGTATAATAGATCTCCAGCGAAAACTTTACGCTGGAGATCTATTATACTTTTTGGTAGTTGAAATATACAACGCGTCTCCAAGGTAGCGAAGTGGTAATCCACTACCTCTTTGCAATTCATTAGAAAACAGGATAGTAATATATACATTTCGCCGATGATGATCAAACAGATCGAAAACGTTGAGATTCATAATTTTAACAGCTTTTTACCTTAAAGTTTTATAGGATAGTAATAGTTGCAATACACTGAGCAAATCAGTCTGGTGACAAAAGTCGACCATCATTTCATTACTTCTATTGTTAGAGTGATACTAGAATATCGTGACAGTGCCGCGATGCTAAGGAACTAGTGAAGCACGACTAAGTGAAATAAAATAGCTCCGTACATCAAAACAAAGTGTCTGTCGAAAATGCACTAAGCTAGATTCTAAGACGAATTGTTTTGCCATCGGAGTGCGAAAAAGTCAGTGTAAAAAAACACAATGAAATTATTGACTGAAGATTTTTCAAACAACAAAGTTTAGGGTTGTTTCATTTTGTAATATCATCGGAACTTGACAAATTTCACTGATCAATGATTTTGCGAGCGGTAGGGAAGATGAAAAATTTAGGACGCACTCTCTCGCTGTCAACGTTTGGTACACGTATGTGCCTTGGGTTCTGAATGATTCACTTGATTGTCTACGATTTTTATACATGTAATGAAAAGGGTGTTTGTTGCTTCAATTAATAACAACGAGAATCATTTACATTTATCAGAACCCAACTTGTCGCTTCACTCTTCCAATGCGGGCTATTGTTTCTGCTCGCACTATTAAACTCGTTAAGCTGTTTTTGTGCATTGTACGTCGGTTCAATCTTTTAGAAGAATCATACCGAGTTTTCCATACTTGTCTACCAACGTGGGTTAATTGTTTGTGCGGAAACGTTTAGTTGTCTCTGCGTATAAGATAGCGTAGCGCGTTTGTTCGCCCTGCGACTTAAAATATGTGTAGCGCGCTTTTTTCGTCTCCAGAACAAGGTATATTACTTGTGCAACGCACTTTTCTCGCCTTATGGCTTAAAGAACGGAGTATATTACATGTCTAGCACGCTTTTTTCGCTTCATGCCTTGAAGAACGAGGCATATTACATTTGTAGCACATTTCTGTCGCTTCATGGCGCAAAGAAGGAGGTATATTACATGCGTGGCGCGCTTGTATCGTCTCATGACTAAAAGAAAGGGGTGAATAACGCGCTTTTTTTCGTTCCATGGCTCAAAGAACGAGGAATCAGTCGAATATTACATGATTAGCACCTTTGTCTCTCTTCGTGGCGTAAAGAACGAGGTATATTACATGTCTAGCGCACTTGTTTCGCTTCATGGCTCAAAGATCGAGGTGTATTACATGCGTGGCGCGCTTGTTTCGTCTCATGACGTAAAGAACGAGGCGTATAACATGTGTAGCTCGCTTTTTTCGCTCCATGGCTCAAAGAACGAGGTATATTAACGTAAATGGCGCGCTTGTCTTTCTTCACGGCGCAAAGAACGATGTACATTGCATGTTTTGCGACGTAAATCACACTTGTTTTGCAACATGGCTCAAAGAGCGAGGTAAATTTTATGTTTAGCTCGCCTGTTTCGTCTCGGGCATGACTTAGCGACTCAGTTTCTTCCAACAAGTTCAAGTCTTGGACAAATTGAGTAACAAATAGTCACCTTTACTAACTTGAAGACGACAAGGTAAATAAACGTTTTATGGATACAAAAGGCCAAGTTACGTTAAGTCAAAATGAACTGAACGCGCACGAAAAGATACGTGAAGTTAAAAGTACTTTGAAAGGGCAGTTCATGAGCTGGGAATTATCGTTTGAATGAAATCATCGGGTTAAGGCGTGTGGAGTTTTATTATATTTTGGTCAATTTTGTCCTCAATACTTTTCTTTCAAAACAACTTACTTCTTCCATAAAAAAGACAAATCGTACGAAATATCTGATTTCCACTATTTAGCCCAAAATTTAGCTTGAAAGCAATTGGGTAACATTTAGGGCTTTCTTCTGTAATGATTTACCAAAACAGAATAATTTAAGGTGCTCAAAATACAAAACCGCACTAACATCGAGTAATGCCGTAAGGAAATACGAGATTACAAATTTCCTCAGTTGCATTTCAGTCCCTGACACCCCGATTAGGTTCTGTGGTCGAAAAGCACGAAAACTCTGCTTCCTTAACCACCGAACACTTACTTCCTAACTGTTTCTTTAATTGATTTGACGAAGAGAGAAACCTTTGATTGCAGGATACAATCATATTATATTCGGCATTTTTTTTTGTATTGAAACACAAAGATCATATGTCCAGCAACCAACATCCTACCATCGACAATGTCTTTGTAACATTAGTAATTTAGTATTGAATAAATGGTTCTTTACTAGCGGAAAAGTTGTTTTAGCAGCGGTTAACTTTAAAACAATCTGTGGATTGACTCTACCATGTGAAGGATTCGAAATAGTCTGTTTACTGACTCAGTGAAAGCACTGTCAGGAAAAACAATGGCGGCTTGTGTCAATTTGGGGTAAGGAGGGGGAGGAGCTGGAGGAATATTTCGATCACGCGCATATTTATAATGACCACGTGTTTCCCACTTATTATTTATTTCTTTCGTAAGCAATATTAAATGGAACCGATATCCAAGAGCTAACTGGGTCCTTCCCTTTCCATATCTCTAAGAATCACTGCATTTCCGTGTTTGAAAGCTGGCAATGCTCGTCTCTATCGTACTATATGTATTAGTGCGAAAATATAACTCTTTTTTTCTTTTAATGTCGTTACGTTTATTGAGTTTTTAGCAACCAATGAAGCAAAACTGACTGCTGTGACTAGAAAAAAAAAAGGCTTCAGGCGTCAAATCTATTGAGTTACGGAAGGTCAGCTTTACATAATATCAAGGTGATGCTAACCTAAAGAATGCTCTGTTACGTAAACAAAACAGAAAACACCGGCTGGTGTTTTGGTGGCCGGTGAAATACTGTTGTTTGATACTGCTCAATTTTAGCCTTCAATTCGTCAGAACGTAATCTAGTGGCGTACATTTCAATTCCTGGTGCTCATCCGAGCGATATTGGTCTCGATCGCTCTCAGACCTATGCTCAGCTTAAATGAAAATGATGCTAACCTAAAGAATGTTTTGTTACGTAACCAAAATAGAAAATAGTTGGTGAACCGGAAAACAAGAGCCGGTGTTTTGATGTTTTGATGGCGAAATACTGTTCTTTGATAATATCTAGTTTTAGTCTTCTATGTGTCATAACGTAACCATTAAAGGGTCATTCTCAAGAATAGTCCACTTTACGATCAAATTCTTTTTGGCAGTTGACATATACAACGCGTCTCCAAGGTAGCGAAGTCTTAATCCACTACCTCTTTGCAATTCATTAGAAAACAAGACAGTTGCAATATACTGTGTAAATCAGTCTATGGTGAAAAACGTCGACCATCATTTTATCGCTTCTATTGCTAAAGTGATACTAGAATATTGCGACAGTGCCGCGATGCTACGGAACTAGTGAAGCACAAAAAAAAAAAAAAAAAAAAAAAAAAAAAAAAAAAAAATAGCTCCGTACATCAAAACAAAATAATTAATATCTGTCGAAAATGCACTAAATTAGACTCTAAGACGAATTGTTTTGCCATCGGAGTGCGAAAAGTCATTTCCAAACAAAATAACAGACATCAGAATCCTGTTCCAACGAGCGTAGAGAGACGATGACAAATTTCGGTAATCAGTGATTTTGCAAGCGGTACGGAAGATGAAAAATTTCATTTATGAATGATCTTGCGAGCGGTAGGGAAGGTGAAGAATGTCAGTGTTTTTGCTGCTCTGCGTTATTGGAGAGTTAAACGTTGGATCTGCTCAATAATATCCACCTCTGTTTCGATCAGTGGAATCTCGCCGTAGTTTCTTCAATTCGTTGTCATTACACCATTCTCTCTTAAACTGATCGCAGGTTCCCTTTAATTATTTCTAACCGAAGTAACAAGCAAAGCGCTTGCAATACTTTGTACAGACGAACGCGTCGCTCGATGAAAACAGTAAACACACTTCCAAGACCATCTCATCTATTTCCAAGGTATTTTCGATCACGCTCGGTATCCATGGAACTCTTGCAGGGGTATAGAAAGGTAAATCCGAGACTGCGAGACCCTCGTTTTAAAATCGAAGACCGAGACTTCACTGTTTCCATAACTTTTGAGCCCTAGACTTATCCTAAAAAAAACTCTGAGCCCCATACTCTGAGAGGTTCTGAGTGTTGGACAATTTATAAGTCGATAATACCAAAAATAAGGTTGTCATTCTTCATGCTTGTGTTCGTTGTCTTTTACTATTAACAGAAATAGACCAGAACCTTCCTTTTCTCGCTCGACAATTTGAGAGTCTTAAATATTCAAAATTTGGTGCATGGACCAAATTCTAAAGTCGTTCTTTTTTTCGTTCGACAACTTTCCAGATATCGAGACTCAAAAATTCAAAATTCGAGATTACGAGATGGAAAAAAATTCTAGATTCCGAGACTCTAACTTTAAATTGCGAGAATTCGAGACTCGGTTAATAGTTTTTGAGGATTGTCGTTTTTGATAGACCATTAATTTTAAACCCCTACTTGCCGACCACTCGTATTCTGGCATTAGGGATTAGAAAAGAACTACAGAGGAAACAAACGTTTCCAATTATTTTATTAGGAATTACATCCATCGTAAAATAAGGATTTTGAATAAATTGAGAACTCGCGAAAACATTAATCGCTTCAATGGAGCGATTTCATTCGCAGCTTATGATTGGTTTTTTATTAGACAATAACTTAGCCCTCATTGGCTCTCTGGTAATCTTCACGTGAACTCTGACTGATGTTTGCTGGCAAGGAGGCTAATTTTAGCATGCCCAACTTCTCTTTCTTTTGCTCGTTAAAACTGCTCCCTGATTAAGTTCTCCTTGGTTTTGCTTTTATTTTTCTTTAAATAGGCCAATAAAAGAATTCGTAACAGTATGAGACAACCTGCATTGAAGTGAAGTGTACTGGAATGAACACATGACCGGCGAACCCTGCAGTGATTACGTAATTATGCAGATGCTGTGCACGATAGACAACTGACAAAAGACTTCATACTTAATGCAAAAACCTATTATAAATCCGGCGTACGTTCAGAAGTATAGCTCATTTCGGGGCAGCCTTCTTCCAAGTCGGTCGTATCTTTATTTGGTAAGTTTTGGCAGTCTTTTATTGATTCTTCTAGTTAGTCCCCAAGGAAAAAGTTACATTTGATTAGTATTGGTGTTGATATTGTTTACTCTGTCATTCTTTTTAGACTGATATAGCAGCTTCCTTGTTAAGGCAGTGCTAATTTAGGCCCAAGAGTGAAAAACTATGAGCGGAGAAGTTGCAGTCAGTTTGCCTGTCCAGAACGGGAGTTACCGTCAGAGACCTCCTCATTCTCCAACTATCAGCCCTGCGCGAGACCATAACCAGGCCTCAAATAATGAAGTAAGTTTTGAGATTAGTTTTGTGATAACTTAATTAATGTACTGTACTTTTTTGAATCCATTTTGAAGAGCGCCGCTTCAATTGAACAGTGCGTTTCTACATTTGTTCGATAAATTTCAGTGCTTCCACTTAATTTTGGAAGATTGGTCGACTACTACGCAACGTCAAAAAAAAAAGCGCCTTTAACACACGGCGCACTCATTAGTTATACCTTAAGGCATCTTAAAGACAAAAGACGTTGTTACTCCGCGGATAAGATGGTATCAATACAAGTTGTAAGGTTTCCGTTTGCCTGCGTTTTGTTAAGGCCAATGATACAAATTTATGTCAATTTGCAAGGAAATTCGGGCACAGTTTTTTTGAAATTGGTTTTTTTTTTAACATTTCGCCAAAAACACGAATGAATGCCTTGAAGTAGTTTTTAAGAGGCGACAAACAGCACATTTATCACTACTGCGTTGCTTGGTTGTCAAACACGTGATCAGAGCCTGTTTGTTAACCTCACATTCTGTCAAAAACACGTGAAAAGACAAAAGCAAGGCCTTTCAGTAATGAGTACCCAAGCGCTTTTTACCCAACCATGACGGCTCAAAGTGGCGGCTGCTACGGATACCGAGAGGACAATCGATCTGTGTTAGTCTCAGCTGTATCGACAAAAATGAAAAAACAGTCTTTTCTTGCTAGGAAACAACTGAATTTGTCTTAAGCTGCTCTCGACAAGCGCTTTCGAACAAGAAAATAGCCGTGAACAACACCGAAATAGTTTAAGAAACGATGCATAGGTAGATTGAAAGAATGTCAGAAACATTTTTTTTCTTTAAAACGCCGAATTCAAATCCCTGAAAACACTTGAAGAAAGAGTTTCATTTTCAAATGAAAAAGGTCCGGAAATATTACATAACGTTGGACCGCTTGACTGATTCCTCCGACGCACCGCATTTCGTAAATTTTTTCTCCAAACATAACCAAAGTGCAGTTTATATTTACCTATGTCAAACACGTGATCAGAGCCTGTTTGTTAACCTCACATTCTGACAAAAACACGTGAAAAGACAAAAAAGGACTTTGAGTCATGCGTGCGCAAGCGTTTTTTACCCAACCATGACGGCTCAAAGTGACAGCTGCTACGGATACCGAGAGAACAATCGATCTGGGTTAGTCTCAACTGTATCGACAAAAATGAAAAAAAAAATATATCTTTTCTTGCCAGGAAACAACCGAATTTGTCTTAAGCTGAGTCAAACATTAAATATAACAAAATATGCGATTTCTAATTAGTTGGTTTAAAAGTCGAGTGAAGCAGTGCCGGAAAAATGACAAATGGCCAAAAATACATGTTCTGCCGGTAAAAACTTCCAAGTGAACACGAGTTTGAGTAGAAAATCCTTTATCTGCCCAAGATACGCTCCAGGTTGCAACTGCTGAATGGATACTATTGAAAGAAGTCAAAAAGCTACCGGCTACTTGGTTGTCTCGGGATGAAACATTTTCACCATCTTTACTGAAGTGTCTTGCCAGTTGAAGATACATGAGATGTCGGAACTAAGTTAGTCCAGCAATTCAATGTCAAACAATATCTCTAGTACATCAACATATACGTATTCCTCTGGAGTGCTTGAGTGTAATCTCAAAACTATTATGTGAACTTGGCGATCGATGTATGGTGTGCATGTATATTGAATAGTAAACTTGGCTGAGATATTCTGTTGACTGTGTATAAGGCCTTCCAGGAATCCTCACAACGGTTAACTCCTTGGTAAACACTCAATATTGATGTGTTTGTTGAAACGGTGGTCATTATCTGCTTCTCTGAATCGCGTTCCTTTTAAACTGATGAATTGGTGTTTAGGACTTTCTTCGCAATCCTTTCATGTTGGTCTTAAATACAAATATGCCACTAACATTTGGGTATATCAGCCACTAAAGTCTTTTACCATGAATCAACTTCACAAAATTTCTTCTTTAGTTCCGAAATAGTATGTGGATATTGATGTCTCTCATTGGTGTACGCGCTCGGGATTCTTGTCCATTATTAGAATCATATCATCAAAAAAGTCGCTGCTAACTTGTTGGTACTCGTACGTGTAATGTACTAATTCCCCTTCTGATTAGATAGTCTTTTTCTGCTGCTTTGAATCACATGCTCTGTATTTCTATTCAAGGACTTCTTTCGCAGCTTAATTTTCTTGTGAACATTACGGCACATCAGAGTGTTGTTAGAAAGAGCATATTTAGATTTGGCGCATTGAAAGCAATTAGAAGTCAAGTGCATACTCTGTGATAAGTTTCGTTTAAGAAGAAAGTTAGTAGCAAATCCAGTTGGCTAACCCAGTGTGAGAGCAATTGCAAAAGATGCTTTTCTTGACATACATTTATACATATATAGTACATAAACAACAAAGGATGTTCAGGTTTGCAGCTGCATAAGATATCGACAGAGTGAAATTTGGTTTTGCTTGTTTCAGAACGCGTCTGGCGAAGCACCTCGACGAGGGCGAAGGACTCCCGCGCAATGGTTCAAGAAATATTTTTGGGAAGGTAAGAATTTGAACAGTCAAAAAGAAGACTCCGTAGCTACCATGTCACAGAATGCGTTCAAGTAGTTCTTTTCTACTTATTACATAGTTGCCCTCAAATCCACCTGAGATTCAAAACAGAATGTTTAGGCCAAGTCTTAAGTTTCAAAATACGTTAACAACGAAGAAGCAGAAGCATTTGTGGCTACCTGCGAAGTGCTCTTGTCACTGGACAACAATGATCAGAACAAAATAATTGACGAAAGATCGTTATTAGGAACTGAACGAAGAAAATATCTCTGCCTTCTTAACAGAGGAGTAAAAAGAGTTTATTCACGTACATTTTTCATTTTAGCACGCTGTGTTTCGGCCAACGTTGTACTTCAACAAAAACTTTTATAGCGCTCTTTTAATTTGTAAGAAAATATTGCGGATCTTTTACCCATCTCGCATAGCCTACTCTGTAAAAGTCATTTTCGTGGAAACTTAGACCTTTTTGTTTTTGTGACCATATCCCAATCAAGTATTCCGTACCATAAATTTTAAGCGCATCTAACAAAAAATTCTCGGGCATATTAGCACTATATCACCTGAAACTAAGATATGATGTTGTATTGTTGGTATAAAATCAAACGAGGTGATCATCGTAGTAAACTAACAAATTTCACGGCGTCGCCAAGATTCGAATCAGTGACCTCTTACTCTGGCAAATGTATTCTGAGATTCATGTGCTATATACTGTTGAATTTGTGATTATTGCAATTGTTTTCATTGACTTCTTGATAGTAATAATAAAGCCGGTCTAATGCCAACTTTTCTACCTTTCAGGACAGACTGTGACTGAAACCCAAATTAAGGCTCTCGAGGAACTAGAACCTGATGCACCATGGCACAGGAAGCTTATGGTGAAGTACCGTCTTTTCGTTGGTATTGCCATAGCGTCGGGACTCTGTCACATTGTTTGGTGGACTTGCGCCATTAAGTACAACTGGTTTGCTCTCTTTCCTGACTTATACTACATGACCTTGACAATGGTTCTTGGCGGTACTGTTGCAGGTGAAGACTATTTCTATAAATAACCTCCGAAACATGCATGCGTAGAAAACACTGGTCATAATTAGCGAAGTCACGGTTGCAAAGAAGTTTTCAGGCAAACGAGATAGCAACTATGGGGAATGAATTTTTTCAACTGTAAGCTGCGACCAGCAAAATGACTATCCACACCCTGAAACTTGTTAACATCAGCTTTCCGTTGCTGACATAGTTGTTTGAATCGTGTGTTAGCATTAGTTATGTCTGGTAGACCCTTTCCTTTTCGCCAGCATATCATTTATGAATCTTTCTCCCCCTTTATTGCTGTTGCTCCTCTAAAAAACAACCAATCGAGTTTTATGCAGCATTAGACATTGTACGGAGCGGTTATAAAGATAATAAACGAGGACATTTCAGTAAACTGTTTAAAAGGTAGTTTCTGGGATCGTTTATCACTATTTTAAAAGGTTACATGCGACGTCTTTGAAGTAATACACTAATGTAACTTTTACTTTTCTTCACAGGAATGACCAGCGAAGGTGGAGGTGCAGTTGCTTTTCCCGTATTGACCCTTGCTTTTGATGTGTCACCATCAGTGGCACGCGATGTGGCACTTATGGTGCAGTCCTGCGGTATGTCAGCAGCAACTTTTGTCATCTTCTGGATGCGGGTGCAGATAGAGATGCACTCCATAGTATTTTGTTTCGCCGGAGGTGTCCTCGGAGTCATACTTGGGCTGGAGTTTGTGGATCCGTACGTCAGTGCAAAGGTAAAGAAAATGATTTTCGTCTGCGTGTGGTTCTCATTTGCCTTCGCCCTCTTTCTTCTCAATCGCTACCACAAGCGCAAGACTTACAAGACCATCCCTAACATCAAGCCTTGGAAGATATTCGTTCTCTTGATGTGTGGATTTATCGGTGGTCTCTTTACTGCCGTTGTCGGGGGCGGAGTGGACATCTGCAGCTTCAGCGTCTTGACGCTCCTGTTCCGTGTCACTGAGAAGACGGCCACGCCAACATCAGTTGTCATGATGGCATGGACTTCTCTGGTGGGTTTGTTCTGGCGTCGGGTCATCCAAGAATCTGTCACTCTTCAAGCCTGGAACTACATCATTGTGACTGCTCCAGTTGTGATGTTCATGGCTCCTTTAGGCTCCATCCTTGGAACTCACTTCCATCGCCAAGTTCTTGCTGCCTTAATCTACATCTTGGACACAATCTCTCTTCTCACCGCCTTCGTTATCGTCCCACTCAGCCCAGCACTAATTGGGATGTCCGTGGGCATATTAATCTTTGGATTCGCCTTCTTCGGCTTGATCGCCTATGCTGGCCAGAGAATGATGGAAAATATTGAACGGAACAATGCAGAGCTGGCACATGTGGAGGTTAATGGAACGAAAGAAATGGAAGCTGCTAATGGAGGCTTTTCCAACAAAGGATATCAAGCAGACACTTCTGCTTTGTAGAAAAATGAATCGAATAGGCACAGACTAGCAAAAACACTCGCGCTATAAAGTGAGGACACATATCTTCTGTAACATTTCGAAGTTAACAGTGCAATATTTAACCTGCGTTGAGCTTTACAGAAACACACTCCAAACAGGAAACTGTCTGTACGTTTGTTACTTCTTTTAAAGCGTAACAACAACACAGCTACAATTTGAGAGCATAGATCTCACTCTGGCGGAATCTCGCACCTTACTAAACCTAGTATTGACCAAGAAAGGGTAGTTTAGTTGGGTATAAGTAACTATTCAATAGCAACTGCAATTTCTCTCTATAAACAACTTGGGATTCAACATGTTGTAAGGCTGTACTGTCCTATCCAGTCATAAAGGCGCATTTTAAACAATTATCGGATGAGGTTTTTCGTGATATTAAGAATGACCAAGGGCGAGGTAAGTGTTATCAGCCGAAGGGCTGATAGCACTTACCTCGCTTTTGGTCATTCTGGATATCACGAAAAACCGAATTCAATAATTCTTTAATTATACATTGATAAAAATAACACATTTTTCAATTACGCGCTCCGACGAAGAAGTAAATCGAGGATGCATCTCGCGTGTGAAGCAGTGGCTATGCGACCGCGCTCGACAGGTGACAAATTACCCTTGCAGCTGTGTAACCAGGCTCGACAGGTGACAAAATTACCAGAATAATCTGCAATTCACAGAATAGGGATTAAGAGCCCATTGTATAATAATTTGAGTAATTGTGCAATTTCATTTCGATTTTAAACTGGTTTCCACGGCTTTTAAGTACGCTTTAAATCATTTGTTATATATTTTATTTTTAATTGGGTTTTGGTGGTACAAAACTTCTTTGTTGAAGGCCTTTATTAATTACGAAAACAATATCTCGAGGCCCCATGATGGCATCAAGTTTTTAGCAAAGTAGTTTTTTTGTTTCTCCAGTTTACGATCCTTCAATTCCTTATTGATTATTGATGTGAGCCTTGTAAGAACTATTTCTTAATAAGAATAGAGCAGTTTTCAATTGAGTGTCGAAATCAATTTCAAAATCATTTAGTGTTGGCCAAAAAATCTGACGCAACTTTCTCACCCAATTAGAAACACAAGTAAAAAATGAAATATGAATTCCAGTGGCTTCCACAGAGTGGCTCTTTCATCCGCCGTTTCCAGGTCGAAATGGAATTGGAAAATGTGACTTACTAGAACGCACTGAATGATTCACTTGATTCTGTAGGTGTCTCGTCATTGTTTAGCTAAAATAATCAATTTGGTTTTGCTTTTACAACAGTTGCACGATCGGAGTAATACATTTCTACGGTAACCAAATGTTTTCTGGATATATAATTGTTCATAGGGTTAGGGTTAGGTATATTACGTAATAGGTATATCACGGAATACAATATTTAACTTTTATTCAAGTTGTGCGGTAGAACATTTGTCAGTGACACCGAGGAGTGAAAATAAAGGAACCGCAGAGAAAAACTAGTGAAACAGTTGATTGAGTTAATACCAGTGTCTCTTTTCAGCGAAAGCTCATTTTTTCGGGAGTGGAGTTCAGCCTGAAATCTCGTAGATCAACAAATAAAGAGTAACCTTGAGACATCTATGTGGAGAGAGGAAGAGACACTGAGGTATAAACTATGGGATAGTACGGAAATTGAGAGCGATCACCAGTCGAACACGTGCAATATGAGGCTGCTAAAGTTGTAACTGGGACAGCAACGAAAAGGACTACGGTAAGCACTGTCCCACGAAATTGGTTGAGAGACATGAAAATCACAAGAGTTACTCAAAACTTGATACTATATTTTAAAACTGTAGTCATAAACTTCGTCAGACCTGCCCTTCGCCTGCACAAGTTTGTGGAAAGACGCGTTACTTTTTAAGATCCATCTCTCTTTTTGATAACTGCATCTTTCTTTGCCTCCGCTGGCAGTCGTGTTGTGGAATGATATTCGTATAGTCAAACTTGTATGAAGCGGACACATTTACAGAGGGTGGATGTTGATTGGAAACAGATTCCTTTGAGATTCGTCTTATTAAGGGTCCAAAACCATTTCCTTCAACGTGAGATCAAGCCCTTGCGTGTTTTGATAATTTCCTTTATTAGGATGTGTGCAACGATTGAAAATATCATTTTCACCGACTGTTAATTGGCTCCTCACTCCAATCAAATGGGTTTATCGCTAGCCTATGACAATACTTTCCCGCGCGGAGTTGTACATTTTCATGTAACTGACTGAGAACTGACTTGATGAAGAAGGGGTGTTGCTAGTTTCCTAACTACATGTCTTCACTAAGACATATTTTGTCCGTTTGTCACTGAATGTAACAGCTCTTATGTCGCTGAGGTCACGCATTTTATTTGATCACGTTATAAATTACGATCCACCAGAGTATATATCCTGTTGTAGAGGTATCCACAAAGATGTGATAGCTGTTTTGCTTGCAAATTTTTTTGATCGATCGAAAGTGGACATAAAACACTCATCCATTCTCTCGTGTCCGTTTAATACAGCTTTTTAACAAAGGAAATGATGGTTGCAGTCAACCTTAAGGTATTCGTAACCGCTCAAAGGAGGGTTCCATTTAATCGAGGTATTTTTTGTGTAAATGTGTGGAAATTGGAATTTATAAGACAGATGAAGCTTCTAGCTTAACAGTGGGTGTCCGTGGTTGGCTCGATTCCCTTTGTTTCTTTTAAGGAGCTGTATTGTCCTTCTTTTAATGTGCCTAGTTGCAGAAGTTTATCCGATATTTCTCTTGATAGTTTTTTTTTTTTTTGGTCTTTCAGATAGATAGACAGATAATTTTGTTCACACTCCTTTACGCCTGCAAGTGCCCTTTGCAATAACACAAATCAAATCATTATACGTCTAGCAACAAACCGTGTGGTCAACCAGGCCGTTGTAGTACTTTGTCCGAGTTCTCGGCAACTGATGAAGCAAAACTGATTGCTTTGACAAACAAATTCTTCAGGCTTCACATCTATTGAATCTCGGAGATGCCTTCTATACCCAAAATAGATGAAGCTGACCGAAAGAATTGACCCTGCTGCGTAAACAAAATAGAAAGGGAAAAAAACTTATTAAACAAAAAGAGAAACCCCGCTGGTGTTTTCATGGAATTATAGTACATTGCTTTCATGAAGTTAAGGTATTCTACCTGTCAGTACCGTAATAAATGACGGTAATCACTGACGGATCATTCTTAATTCTTAATTCTGGTGCTCACCCGAGCGATATTGGTCTCGATCGTTATCTATATTAACTTTAGTTCAATACACAAAAGCACATGCAAAATAGATCTGAAGCGAAAATTCAAAGATCAAATTCCTTTTAAAGATTGAAATATACAAACATTAAAGGTACTTTCGTTGCTAGGTGAGTTGAAGACAAAAGTCAAATCAGTGGTAACTCACTTAAACTGCCGGATTGCATTGAATGTCTGCGCAAGTGCTAGCGCGGTATGTCCTTCTACTTCAGGCAACAAGTAGTTTCGAGCAAGACAATTAGCCGTGAACAACAGATAGTTTATAAAAGGATTCACGCGAAGACTAGAAAACTCTCGAAGAAACATTTTTTCTTGAAAATGCAAAATTTCAAAACAATGCAAACGCTGGAAGTAAAGATTCCTAACCCCTTTGAAGCACCGGATAACTCAAAGTTCTCAGTCGTTCAACATAACCAAAGTTCAATTTTGTTTACTTATGTCATGATCGAGAGCGTGATCGGCATTCGTTCATAGACCTTGCATGTCCAACCATAACGACTGAGCACTGCTGATTGGAACTCAAGCAAGGGCTACTACAACGTAATTCGTGTTCATGTAATACAGTACTTCCTGGGGATTATTCCAGCTCGTTCAACATGTGAAATGATTACCCAACTATGAAGTTTAGAGAGAGAGAATGGAAAATGTATCATCGTGTGGCTACGTTTTCCGCAAAAACTTGAATTTGGTCGTTTCACGTCATTAGGGACCTTAAGCAACGACGACGACGACACAAACGAGGACGTTTTTCAGCTCCGGGATAGGTCGCCCACATTACACAAACCAAATGAGTAGCAATTATCGCGAATTTATTCAGAAAACGCGAATGTAATTTTTGAGTTCCGTTGGCGTCGTCGTATTGTTTTGCGGAGGATGGAAAGAAACGTACCATAGTGCAAAAAAAAACAACAAACGCGCAGAGCCATTCTCCTGACTCAAGGCCATTGTTTTCTCGCGTTTTGGTTCTCATTGAGTTCGTGGCTTCTTATATTATAATCCATCTGGGGTTATCCTTCCCTCAGCTGTATGGAGAGAAATGAACAATTTTTTTTTTCTTACGAATTGGCAACTAAGTTCTGTTTAAGGGAGTCAAAGACCATGAAAGGAATATATAATTCCGGATAAGTTGTTTAAAGCCGGGTTCAGAGAAAAAAATGGCTAAAAGTTCAAGTACAATCTACAAAAGCGCCCAAATAATTTCTTTTTTCTGCCTCAAAGCACACAATCTAGTCTGGCTATAAATATGAACAACTGAATTAACAATAGGTGGTTTTCACGTCATGCTGGTGGACGTAAACAATAGATCTTCCATTACCTCCTTTTGTTCGCCCACCAGCATTTGTACATTTCACCATTGTTATCTGTGTCTATAGAGACTGCTTGCAACCAGCTATTGCTTCATGCTTAGCGTGTGTCTATCGAGTTATGGATGCACGGGGAGTTTGGAGAGCACAAGAGAAGCATGGACTTGTTCGAGGCGCAGCTCTGGAGTCCTCTCCAAACTTCTCATGTGCATTCTTTTGGGGCTCGATAGACGCACAGCAAAAAGTAGGAACCAATTTTTTAATGGCTACGGAACAGAACTTTCCACAGTTTCTGGCGCCATCTTGGTTTGGGGTCAAACGCGGCTAGAAATACGGCAAATGTATTGGATTTTCGCCGACTTTGAACCATGAAATCTCCTCTTGGATTTGACTCACTCTGACAGCAAAAACGTTTTTCTACAGGCATTTGTACTGAGATTTTTTTCGTGAAGTATAACGAACAGATTCAGGCTACAATGTCGGTCAATGACCGTAAACAAAATTTTCAACAAACCCTTCTAATAAAAATTATGCAAATTACCACATTAGAAGCGAAGAAGATTTCAAATTTCAGTGTACGGAAGTCTCAGCTTTTTTAATTTGAATGTGGCATGATTTGAACTAGCCAATAAGAATGTCTGTAATGATTGAATCCAAAATTCTCCTTATGGGAAATACACAAAACACACATTCTGATTGGCTAGTTGAAACACGCCACATGCAAACTTCAGTCGAACTACTTGGAAAATATTCAAGATCGTCTCATCTTCTCAAAGAAAAATATCTCTGGATAAAAATTATGTGGAGGAAATCAATCAATTCTTTCACTTCTTGGATTGATTAAGCTTACTGCATCTGATTCATGATGCCGTTGAAATAGCGAGGACTGTGCAGTTGCTGAAAATTGCCGATGGATAGTTTGCTACCGTTATTATGTATTCACGAAGCTTTGTACCTGGCCTTCGCTGTGTATATTCATGGTCGCAGTGTCGTCGCAGACTCAGAGGAACCGGTATCAAGGCAGCGTCAAATAGAAGGTAGACGGTCAGTATAAAATGTGGACTGCAGACTGCAGATTGCAGACTGCAGACTGGGTATAAAATGCAGACTTTACGTAAAATGCAGATTGCAGACTGCAGACTGGGTATAAAATGCAGACTTGGCGTAAAATGGAGCTTGCAGACTGCAGACTGGATATAAAATGCAGACTTGGCATAAAATGCAGATTGCAGACAGCAGACTGGGTACAAAATGCAGACTGATCCCAAAACTGTCTCTTCGTCAAATACACCATATGTTCTCAATTATTAACTTACGCTTGTGTCACGCAATCGCCTTTCCGAGAACATCTCCTGCTAAATCAACGTTACATCTCGACAGTTTGTTTCCTTTGGCTTACATTTCCTGCGACCCTTTTTGTTACGGTAAAGAACCAAGCTTAAACGTTTGCATTGTAACCTCCATGATGGTTTTCGTATTATAATGTAAGAAAGCCATGTGATTTCCGAGGGGGTAAACAATTCGAAATCGGGAGATTTTGAAGGGTTTCTTTGAATATGAATGACGTTTTCCAAAGACATTCTATACCTCTCGTATGTTAGCAGGAAAGCACTCACTGGTTGATTTGACATTTTCCCAATTTTCCAATGTTTGTCCTCTTCTGCAAAAGGGGGGTGGGGTAGAAGGGGTTATTGCGTGATACGGGATTAAGTGGTTACAAAGTCCTGATTAAATATGGTGTATCTTAATATTTCTACTTTTTTTTCTTAATCTAATTCATATTTGCGTCACATTTTGGACCTCGCAGCGACTCGCTCCTAGCGAAACAAAATATTATTAAGAGTCCACAAATGTACCACAGAAACGCCGTCTACAGGGAATCATTTGAACGTGGTCTCATCACAGACCAGGAAAATCACCTTATCTATCCGGGGAGTGATTTAATCAAGAATTGGACCTATCCGTGGTACAGCATGCCTGGTGTGCATGTGCTATGCTCCAACGAGCTTGAGTTCACAAACTTTGGCGTGCCCGGAGTCTACTTCTAAAGAGATAGGGAGCACTTGATGAGACGAAGAGGTGTCCTGGACTCGTTTAAGACCTTTCGTGGTGAGCGTGACTTGGAGACTGATATAGTCGAGCCTCGATTATTTCCTCCGGTCCTAGATTTTTCATGAATACTAACACAGCATGATGAAGATTCCTAGAAACTATCGTTATGAATTATGTTTTACTTAGGGTTAGGCTATGGTTATATGTAACAGGTTGGTTTCCTTTCAAAGAGGGAACGTTTTCAGACCAAAGTTTTTGCAATCACTACCACATCGCATAAACTTCCAATTTCCTAGTTAATCCAGTTTTATTTTGTCTCATTAATTTTCATATTTTCGATTTCCTGGACTCTCGATTATGAGGACCATTTACTCCAGTCCCGGCAAGGGGTTCGACTGTAAATGTAAATAGCCGTGATAAAGGTGCAGCGGGCGTATACCATTCTGACTCAAAATTTCAACAATGGAAGGAGGTTGCTCGTTGAGATAAGAAGACGGCATAGGCGGAGATAATTGAATTTTTTTCATTTTTTTTTTCACTTTTTTATTTTCTTTGTTTTTTTTTTTTGTTGTTGTTTTTTATTGTTTATTTTTTAATTTTTAATGCAACACACACAAAAAAAAAACTCGCTACAATACAATATTTTACAGTTCACACTTCTTACATCGATTACATTGTTAACAGCAACTAAAAGAAAAGAAAATCAACTCATTACAGTACCAGTTAATTAACTATGGTAATATTAACTTCACGAAAGAAACAAAAAACGAGGTAAAAAACAAACAAAACGAAAGGGGACAGACTGAACAAGGACGACAAAACTGTACCGAAGAAAATTTTTATAGCTTTTGGTTGCTGCTGCATGACTGGTGCATCTATTTACATATAAGTAACTACTCCCTCTTTTTTCAAAGGCTATTATTTTTGACATAAAATATAAATAGAACAAGAATTTACAGAAGAGCACATTTCTCAAGTTGCCACTACAATAAAAGTTTACTTTGAAATTCCTTTAGGGTTGGTTTCTTCTCAAAGTATTTGCAAGCGTAAGTATATTGTTTTAGTAAAATAACAAATAAGTGCAGTCTGCGTCTTGGGTAATCATTTAATTGCTGAAGAGCGGGTATATCATTGAAGGTTATTTGTTTATTTGAAAGACTAATATCAGTGTTATTTACACCGTTAAACCATATTATAAAGTAAAAGGACTGAGTCACAACGCAGCCTATAAAAGTATGTTCCATAGAGTCTGGATTAGGACAGAAAAAACATGTGTTATCATCGGCTAATCGAAATTTGAAGAGTTCTTTTTTGGTTACTAGAATTCAATGTAACAGCTTGAATGAGAACTGCCTTAGTTTGTTATCTCTTGTTGAATGATATATAAATGAAAATTTGTCTTTCCATTCTGTAAAGTCGTCGGCAAAGTTGATTTTCCAGGTTTTGATGCCGGTTGGCCCTTGTTAAGAATTTTATAATAATGTTTACAGCGCATGTTTGCTAGATCTACGGGTGTACTTTCAGGAAGCAAGGATATTGTAGTTGAATTTAGTAGCTGCTCATGTGAAGGTACTTCAGCTGATCTGGTTTTCTTTTTCAAATCGGAAGGGATGGCAGCCATGAGTTGAAAGTAATGAAGATAATTTGTTTTAACACTAAACTTGTTTTGAAATTCTTTGAAAGTTAAGAAATTCCCATCAGCATTTAGGATATCTTGAGCAAAAAAGACTTTCTTATTAAACCAAGATTTCCAAAATAGCACCCTTTTCTCGATGGTTATCGCCTCATTATTCCGAAGGAGGAAGTTGCCGTACGAAAATATTTTAGTCTTGTTCTTGAACTCTTGAAAATTCTGTGAAAGCTCCCGATAGAAGGTAGGTACAGTACATTATTGTTTATACAGGCAGCATCATAGTTACATTTTGAGAAGAAACTGTAACCCGCCATGTGTGGAGAGATAATGATTTGGGATTGCTTTCCCTGATTCTCGGGAATTACTCAGCTTATCCAAGCTAAGCGTAAAGATTTGACTACGGCAGGAAAATTAACAAAGTTAAGATCTCCTTCCGCAATGGGTTGATACATAACCAATCTCTTTATTTTGTCTTTTTTTTTTTTTTTTTCCACAAGATATTGAAGAGCTCTACTTGGACGTTTTTTATTACTGAAGTCGGGACGGACAGCATGGAGATAGTTGATGGCAAAGCTGGAAGGGGAACAAGGAAGAAGGTGTCGTAAATTCCACCGGAAGCGTAAGTTGCGCATCGTCCCTGGGCCGTAGGTTTGTGCTTGCATCCGTGTAACGAGGCACTGAAGCTGAGAGTGTGGTGCTGCCAGACGCGGATCTCTGGGAGGCCTCAAAGAAAAGAAAGAAAGAATATTGACGGCGATCTGAAAGTCGAACAACTTACGCGAGCACGGAAGGTGAACAGTGACGGTGTCCTCGGTATGTTTGCAATGTTGAAGATAGATAGATACCACCGGCTGACATGCTCCGCGATTGCGTTGTGAAGACCAGGGATGCGTTTGGCTGGAACATTAATGTCGTTAAAGGCAGTAAGGAACCTTATTTCGCGCAAGCCGGAGTTGCCTTTAACACAAGAACTGCCAGAGGCAGTAGCGAAAACATTACTCTCACTGTCGCATTGCAACATGACGCGTTGACCATGTAGAAACGGACGCCAGAGTTTGAGTGCAACCGTGATCGAGCATGAAACTAAATCCACATAAACCCACAACATCAGCCTACTGAAGAATACCAAGGACTATCGGCGCAAAGAGAGAGAAAACCAGCGATCTGCCTACAGACACCTCAAACAGGAAGTACAAAGGGAAAATTTAATAGACCTGCCTTTGTAGCGCTTCTGTTTTGTTATATAATGGAATTCCTTTTATATTTCTATTTTTTCCAATGCGTATTTACAAATGGAAAAACATGAAAGGTTTTCCACCTACCAAAACGCTCATGCAGGACAACGTTAATCAACTCACGTTGGTAGATAGTTCGTGTTTCGGAAGCTTTTGACCGTTAATTGATTGACGACCACCGTGGGCTCGAATGATTGGTACATCGAGCATCTGCCAACGGCATTACGACCTTAAAGCTGCTGCTGTTTTCAGCTGGAAATGACTCATTCAGTTCTCACCAAATGACTTGTTTTTCAGGTCAAGTTACCTATTTATGGATCTGTTTATGTTACACTCTACTCAATCTCGCACAGGAACTACTACAAAACTACAATGACAACACGTTTTCTCATCGATCCTCGTTTCGTTTTCATTCTCGCCAACGCGTGGGATTTTCGATCCCATAATAATAAGTAACCTGGGGCTGGGCCCAGTCCCTCACGTTCTACTTGTAACACACTCCCCTCCAACAGAAATGTCGTCCCGACATTATAACAGGAAATACAAAACCAAAAGAACAATGGTTAGGAGGGAGCGTCAGTTCTCATCATGTTTCAAACTGAATACTTATTGTGGCAGTTCCATTATCCGCAGGTTTTGTCTTTAACAGTTTGTAACTAGAGGGAAAATCCAACACAAATTTCGCTTACGAGTTAAGTCACAGAAGGCGAGCAACAGGTCTGCTTGTCCATGGTTAATACTCGGAGTAATCAGTTGTGACTTCAGGAGTGTTCATTACTGGTTTGTCCATATGGGCTGTGGTATATACTGCAGCTGTGGAATAAATGGGATGTGCGGAGTGCAGTGAACACACCGGCAGTGAGGTACAAGCCAGTTGGCCATGACTTGGTAGGGAAGTATCACCTGAGGGCATTGAATTGCGTTTACTACTGGGTTTAAACGTTGGTACTCGGGTACCCCCATCTGACTGTAAGTCAGAATCCGAGGGGGTCGTCTCTCCCTTCTAGGTCGCGTAGCTCCCTCTAGGTGTTCCTCTGAATCTGAATTGTCACTTTCCTCAGGGGCCATATCAGTCACATCTAGAACGGATGAATTTGGCACTGATGAGTCACCAGTGTCCACTTGTGGGTCCGGTTGGTCCCTGGTATCTGACATAGTGGCACAATCTTCATTATCACAGTGGTCCTGTGGGTCCATAGGAGGGGTGTCTACTTCCGCCGGAAAGGCTATTTCATGGGTGACTGGAGAGGACAGTGTGTTCCTCTCATACTCATCATCGGAACTCTCTCCAATGTCTTCAGGCTGAGGTGGCACTCTAGGTCTTAGTTGGGTGGTCTTGGATGATGCTCTCGTTGGTTTAGGCAGTGGTAAAGCATCACAAGGAAGTAGCAAGTTACGGTGTAACACTCGTTGTTTCCCACGGCCAAGTTCTGGCTTTACTCGATAGACTGGACTATCAGATATGCGTTCCTCAACTACATAAATTTGCTCTTCCCAGTGTGAACGGAGCTTTCCAGGTCCTCCCCTTTCTGAAAGGTTTCTAACAAGTACGCGGTCGCCGGGGAGTAGGACTGCTGCGGAAGCCTTCTTGTCGTAATACACTTTACTCCTGGCTGACGATTTCTGGGTGTTTCTAGATGCTAGGTCGTAGGCCCGTCTCATATCTGCTTGCCACGTCTTTACATAGTCCTGGTAATCACCCTGTTGAAGGTCGTTGTCTAGGTCAAACAGCAAATCAACTGGTAATCGTGGGGAACGGCCAAACATCAGGTAAAATGGCGAGAACCCAGTCGTTTCGTGTCTTGTGCAGTTGTACGCATGTATAAGCTTGTTTAAGGAATCTTTCCAGTTCGATTTCTTTTCCTCCGGGAGGGTCCTTAGCATCGAGAGTAACGTTCGGTTCATGCGTTCTACCTGGCCATTGCCCTGTGGGTGGTATGGAGTGGTTCGCGAGCTGGCAACTCCACTGAGACGTTCTAGGTTGTGGAACAATTTGTTTTCAAACTCACCACCTTGGTCGTGATGTATTCGTGCTGGGAAACCGAACCTTGGGATAAACTCATTGTAGATCTTCTCAGCGGCAGTGCGGGCCGTCTTGTTGCGCGTTGCATAGGCTTGGGCATATTTGGTAAAGTTATCAACAATCAGCAGTACATATTCATATCCACCTTTGGTCTTGTCCAGATGCAGGAAATCAATGGAAACTACTTCAAAGGGTGCTGATGTCATCAGGTGCATCATAGGTGCTTTCGTGACTGTGTTTGGTTTCTTCTGTTGGATGCATCTGCAACGTTGTCTCACAAAATACTCTATGTCACGGTACATATGTGGCCAGTAGAAGCGGGACCTTGCAAGTTCTGCGACTCTCTCCACTCCAAGGTGTCCCATCTCTGTGTGTAGTTCTTTAAGTACCACTGGGATGAAGTTGTGTGGCAGAACTAATTGTATCTTAGAGCTTGTTCTTCGTCGCAGGATACCATGTTCATCAACTTCCAGTTTCTTCCATTCTCTCATAAGGTTGGTAACTCCATGGGGTTCATTCTTCAGTTGGCCACCACCCGGTTTGATCCCGTGTGTCTTGTAGTAAAGCACGCGGCATATAGCACTATCCGAGTGCTGTGCCTCCTTGATTTCACTAGGGCTGAAGGGTTTTAGATTCAGATCCTTTAATGTCGGTTCAGGAGTTGTAAAGTCTGCGGCAATTGCCGTAACCCATGGGATTGTGCCTTTTGCCTGTTCCCTAACTGCTTCCACGGTTGCTTCAAGGACATCTTTGGGTACTTCCTCTGTACAATCGCTCATATACTTGTCTATGTCCAATGGGATTCTTGACAGAACATCCGCGTCAACATTAGTCTTGCCCGGTCGGTACTTGATTGTAAAGTTATAATCCGCTAACTCGGCCACCCACCGATGCCCCGTGGCATTCAACTTTGCTGATGACATCACATACGTTAACGGGTTATTGTCAGTGAAAACAGCGAAGGATGGAGCATAGAATAAGTAATCCCTGAATTTGTCAGTAATTGCCCACTTTAGGGCCAAGAATTCTAACTTTCCTGAGTGCAAGTGGTAGTTCCGTTCCGCGGGCGTCAATGTCCTTGAGCCATAGCCAACAACTCTCAATTTCCCCCCTTGTTCTTGGTAGAGCACCGCCCCAAGTCCTTCGCTTGAGGCATCCGTGTGCAGTACAAATGGTCGTTCAAAGTCAGGGTAAGCCATTACCCCTGGCTGCATAAGAAGTTCAATTAGGAAGTTTAATCGCTCTTGGTGTCTTTCATTCCACGGGATTTTGTGATTTGATGACGATTGTCCTTTCGATGTCGGCAACTTCCACTTGGGGTGCTCTTTCTGTCCTTTAGCTCTGCTGGGCTGGTCACTGCATTCTCTAACTGAAAGTAGGTCATAAAGGGGTTTGGCTAATCTGGAGAAGTCGCGAATATATTGGCGGTAATAGCTTATGAAACCCAGGAGTTTGCGCAATTCACCAACAGTTCTTGGTTTAGTTTCCTTAAGGGCTGCCACTGCTGCAACGTCTGCTGAGTCCATCGTGTAGCCATCTGCTGAGACTATTCTGCCTAAGTAACGAACACGGGGCTTAAACAACTCACATTTCTTTGGCTTCAGCTTGATACCATACTCCTGCAAACGTTTAAGTACTTTTCGCACATTGTCTACATGCTCAGAAAATGTTCTACTGCACACCAGGACATCATCAAGATATGGAATACATATTTCATCGCGGAGACCTTCTAGGCATTTCTCCATGTACCTCTGGTAAGCTGCCGGTGCATTTTTAAGGCCAAAAGGAATCCGGTTCCACTGGTATAAACCCCAGGGGGTGATGAACGCTGTTAGATGTCGGTGTTCTTCTGCTACGAATCCTTGATGATATGCCTTTCCTTGGT
This sequence comes from Orbicella faveolata, assembly GCF_042242905.1. Classification (NCBI taxonomy): domain Eukaryota; kingdom Metazoa; phylum Cnidaria; class Anthozoa; order Scleractinia; family Merulinidae; genus Orbicella; species Orbicella faveolata. The sequence continues at coordinate 11,926,585 of NW_028301577.1, read as the reverse complement.
CTAACACTGAAAAGTAAGTGTTCCCACTGAGACTATTCAGGATGTCTTGGATGCGAGGGATGGGCTGGCGGTCATCCTCAGTTTTGCTGTTTAACTGCCTATAGTCAACACATAGTCTCAGACTGCCGTCTTTTTTTCTCACACACACTACTGGGGAAGAGTAGGGTGACTTTGAGTTGCTTATCCAACCACGATTGATCATATCCTGCAAGTGTAACTTTACCTCTTCGTACAAGGGCTTTGGAATTGAATTGTATGTTTTTTGTACTGGGACGTCATCTCTGAGGTTGATTTCCAATTTCAAATGTTCGGCACATCCAATGTCACCATCATCTATAGCGAAGGCCCCGGATTCTTCCCTCAACATCTCCTCGACAATCACCCGTTGCTCACTTGACAAATGGCTCAAGTCAACTGGGGGAGTCCACTTTGCTTTACTTTGTTCGGGCTGACTTGGCTCCCACTCATAACTGGTTGCCTCACTCCAAGTTTCACCTTCCTCTTTCTCTTGTTTCTGTTCAGCTTCGACTGGCAGTGGCGTGACGGACTGCACTAACTGTATAGTGCCCAGTTCTGTCCGCCTACGTAAGGTCATCTCTCGTTCGGTGTTGTTGCATACTGGAACATACATTCGGCTCGAAGACCTCGGGGAGATTCGGTGGAGACAGCCCTGAACTTCTAGCCCCTCAGGCCACGCCCCTTCCTCTTTGGGCTCAAACACAACAGGCAAATCTTCTTCTAATTGTCCAAAGTGTACCTGACATTTGACTCTCACAGTCTCTCCTGGTGGGACACGTATGTCTTGTCTGCCGACTCTGAGCATACCGGTGTCAGCTTCATCATCCATACTTTGGATGAAATTAACCAGCGCTCTTGCTTCGCCCTCTTTCACAGATGGGAACGAGTCATTCACTATTCGGGGCAATAGGCTGGTTGTGTTGGGGCTACTACTCCCCTTAATGACCTCTTCAATGACATTAAAGCCGATGATGGGATACTCCTGATTATCTTCACTTCCTATTAGTATGGGTACTGTCAATGGCTCCGAGTACCCGTCCTCCCCAACCAACTGGAACTCTACCTCAATCCAGCCATCATATGCGATTTTTGTACCGTTCACGGCCTGGAGATTTAATCCATCTTCCCCCAATAACTCGCTTATGTCTCTTACTGGCTCGTTTGGTAGGTTAATTTCTTTCCAATGTTTGGACACCACAAACTTGAGCTCCGGTATCCCACAGGGCATCCACCTTTTCCCCTTGAATCAAGCAGGAAACCACACATTTTCTTCCCACTAATTTGGCGAGTTTAGAGCGTTGTCTCGGGGTTAGGTGGGAACTGAACGACGTTTTCAATGTTTCAACACTTGCCCTTTCCCTCAGTTCAACTTCGCTAATGGCTTGACATAGTTTCTTATGCTTCTCCCAATGTTCCCTTTGACAAACTTTTGAACAATAGTGGCTAGTATGGCACTGTGAACACCGCAAGTATTGATGTGCCCAATCCTCCCTCTTTCCACAGTTCATGCATTGTTGGGACTGCTCATGAATCGGGGGGGCTGCTCCTTGTCCCGTGGGGGCAACCCTTGTCTGTTTCCCTGGGGGCTTGCTGAGTTATAGCCCCTTCGGCTTGACCTTAGGCATTGGTAACTGAAGTGGTCGACATCACCACAGTTGAAACAATGGTTGCAACGGAAACCCCTTCCTTGTCTTTCACAATTCCAGCACCCTCTAGGGCGAACCCTCCCTTGCTCTACAGGGTTGTACTGTGGGTGAGGGCTAGCGCGGCTTTATTGTTCCATGCCCTCCCGGATAGCAGCCAATTCCGCTTTCAACTCTCTAACTTCAGTAAGAAGGTTAACTTTTGGTGGCTTTTCTGGGGTTTTACCTTCAACTGAGGCATGGCTGTCGTCATGGGTGGCCAATTGAGCTACAAGCTGTGTGGGGGTTCGGTTTGTGAGCTGGTCATGACGGGAACCAAGCTTCTGCATTCTTTCTGTTTCATTACTAACTGCTGCATTCAATTTCTCAAAAAGTTCTTCATCTTCCACTTGGGTGTTTTGCAGGCATGGTTTTATCTCCATTTTAATGTCATCATTCCGTAACCCAGTTAATAATGAATGCAGAAACATGCACTGTACCAGCTTTGGGTCATACTTCAAATCAGATCCTGCTTCTTGAGATGCAAACAGTACTTTCTGCTTTAGATCAAGGAGGCGAACAAGAAAGTCCTGAGGGGTCTCCCCAGCTTCCTGTACTGCCGAACTGAGCAGCTGATACATTTCCGTAGCCCCCCTTTCTTGGTAATGTGACCGGAGTATTTTACGTAATCTGGCAAGATCTAGATCGGGCTTACCTTCCAAGTAGGTCCTCAATCTAAGGCCTGGATTGATGGCTCGAATAACGGCCTCGACAATTTCTTCTTCTTTATAGCCCCGTTTCAATCCAGCGTTAATTTGGTGAGCAAGACTGGTAAAGCTCAAGCGATCTTTCTGACGTGAATCTCCAATCTGTCCCGATATTTTAAATTCCTTCCTGAACGGTGGAATCGCTGTGGTTTCTTTAGGCGTAACTGCATTTGTGCTTGACTTGACAGCAGACTTCTGATCCACATGTTCGGTTTTCACACCACCCTCTTGTTCACTCTTCGCGTCCTTCGTTGCCGGTTTCCTTTCTTTAATTGTTTCTCTGAGATTCGTTAGTGCTTCAGTTCCGAGTTCTTCGGCGTCTAAATATTTCGTTAGGATTTGTATTAACGCCAGACGTCCCGTATCCGTCTCTTTAACTTCGATATGTAGCCCCGCACAGATTTCTCGAAGACTCGCTTCGCTAAGCTGACAAATTGCTGTTCTCACCTCTATCTGAATCTCTTCGACGACTTCTATAGACATTTCGATGGTTTCTTTGTCACGTCGGGGTCACCAAATGTTACACTCTACTCAATCTCGCACAGGAACTACTACAAAACTACAATGACAACACGTTTTCTCATCGATCCTCGTTTCGTTTTCATTCTCGCCAACGCGTGGGATTTTCGATCCCATAATAATAAGTAACCTGGGGCTGGGCCCAGTCCCTCACGTTCTACTTGTAACATTTAGACGCTCGACGGTTTTTGTTCATTAACTTTGAGCAAACACTCCACTGGGGTCGGGGAATCGCTCGGCGAATGCATTCGCATTTTTCAAGGGAAAGTCGTAATGTAATTCGTCCGCCACATTCACGAGTTGCTCCAGAAGAGCCCTTTGATTATTTATCTTACCAAGCAAAGTGTTTCCCGTAATTCTGCCGAATTACGTATACTCTTGGGTTATGCGCGCGCAACAGTCGTAAATTTGCGCGCAAACAGTTTGACGTCATTATAGGAGATAATTGTTCTTGGCTAGTAATAGAAAGGAAACATGTTTGGAGGGAGAGGAAAAGTGAAAGCCTGTAATTTTGTTCACAACGACGAAATATGGTGAGTCGATATAATTTCCCTTCATTTTTTCTTTACTTGTCGTTTAACTCCTCCTAGAGCAGTTCTACATTTGACTCCCGGTCTTGTATCTCTCGCGCAAGCAGCTGTAGTGAACTGTCGTCGATTCTTCACATCAGAGTGGGTTTGATCCAGGTCTTTCTACGATCAACGGAGGACCCCTGGGAATTCCTGTTGGGAGGATGCCCCCTCCAAGGTTTGCCAAATCGTGACCATTTCTTTTCCCTCACCCGTTTTCAAACCTTTACACGCCTTTCGAGAACCATATCTCTTGGCCTCTAAAATCCAAATCCGTTAACTTTTAAGACAGCTTCTCTGGATTTCAGACTCTCAGAAAGAAATATTCAAAATCGATATTTATTTTTACATCAAAACGGCCAGGCAACAGAATTACCCTTGGAGGGGCACTTGTAACTATGCAGCTTTTATTATATTCGCGCTCCTGATCAGGTTTTGATATCATAAAAATTCTTGTTTTTCGGCCATTTCAATTTCAGGAGAAAGAGAAAACATACAGCGGTAACAAACATAACAAATAGATTACGCATGGTATATTCAACTTGACGTTTTGCATGTTACAACACACATCTTCAGAAGTGACGGTTACAAAATATGACAGAATTTAAAAAGACTAAAATTAAAGCGGGTTATTGGTAACTAGCTAGACAACAATGAACAAAAGAAACTACATCCGGTGTGAATTAATAAAGAAAGAGTTTTTCACTACCGACGTTTTCATTTAGAGCGAGTTTTAAGTCCCGTATTAACAATGTGTCCTGGATTTTACACTATAAATCACATTGCCTACTTGTTAGGATCTCGAAGTCCCATTTAATGTTCTGAGCAGTAGAAGTTGAATGATCAGCAACAGCGGAAGCGTGACCAAGTTTAGTGAGAGCTTTGAAGTGCTCCGTCTTTCTGTCATGCAATCTTCTTTTGGTTTTACCAATATAGAAAGCATCACAGTCCCAGCCAAGAGAAACTGGCTTTGTAGACAATCTTTGATTTCTGTGAGCGGTTGAAACGATCTTTGTAAGGAAAAAGAAAGACTTTGCAAGTGTTCTGAAAAATAACCCTGAGGATGATGAAACGATAAAACCTATTGGCACAAGATTTTAATTGGCGTGTAAGAGCATCACTATGGAAACCTAAATAAGGTAAAACAAGAATTACATCTTTCTTGGGAACTGTGAGAGTATGTTCTGAAGGCCTGTCCTTATGTTTGGTCAATACATCATTAACGTTATAGTTAATTATGCCTATCGGATAACCATTTTGAAGCAAGGAATTCTTCAGATCAGATAGAGTCGACTGCAATAAAGTGGACTTTGAACTGATGCGTAGGCAACGATAGGTAAGTGTTCCGATTAGATTGATCTTATACTTTCTGGGAGTAAAGGAGTCCCACTTGGTGTAGAGACCGGTGAAAGTCTTTTTGTGGTGTACAGTAGTTGAAATTGTGTTGTGATCACGCTTGATACAGACATCCAAGAATGGAATCTCTCGGTTCTCTTCAAGTTCCGTGGTGAATTTGATGTTGAGAAGTCTGCTGTTAAGAAAATGTAGAAATCTGGAAGCGGTGTCTTTACTCTCGAATATGGAGAGTGTCATCCAAGTATCTAAACCAGACTGAGGGGGGCTCATTATTAGCCAACCAGCTCTCCTGAAAATGACACTCAAAATGTTAGCTAAGACAGGTCCTGATGGAGACCCCATCGCGACACCATCGATATTGACCATCCAATATGAAGTGGCTTTTCTTCGTTGCAAACTCAAGCAAACCTTTGAGGACTGATCGTGGTAATGTAGGAGGATCAGGAAGAGAGTATAATTTGGTAAGACAAATTTGTATTGTCTCGTCTAATGGGACATTGGTAAACAAGGAGCACACGTCAAAAGAGCACATATTTTCATTGTTATGTTTATGTGACTTCACCCAGTCTACAAAAATGAAGGAGTCCTTGATTGTGAATTGGTTCGTGGAGATCGGCTTTGATATACCTTACCAACGAAATATTTAGAAAACATAGAACAAATTCTGAGAAAAGGATTGATCATAGATCTTACCTTCCATGAGTCCATGAGCCATGAGTCCATGAGCCATGAGTCCATGAGCCATGAGTCTAGCTGACTGCATGAAAATGTCCAAGAGAGACGTGACTGTATTGACTTTCTCAATTCTACAGTTCCTGGAGCATGATTTAGGGTAAGTCGAGAGACAGGTTTTCGTATTCAACGCAGCCTAGAGAGAGAAGCAGGAGTTGTTGCCAGTAAATATAGGCAAACAAAAGGGAGAAAGAAGGAACAGCTCAATTCAAAATTTCTCACTTTGAGTATCCGCCTACATTCTGAACTAGTTTCTGTTCAGGGAGTCGAAAGGGAGCTTCACCTCACTAGGAAATGAACTTTCAGACTGGAAGATAAAATATCATGACTTAGAAGCAGAAAAGCAAAGACTGATAAATGGAATGAGGAATTGTGCTAAGAAGGAAAGAGGGAGAAATCATTGAGCTGGAAGTTGTAGGAAAGGAATTGAGAGAATATTTTGACCAGTCAGGATTAACTTGCCAGAGTAAAAAGGTTGGGGAGGATGGTCAAAAACCAAGGAAAAGAAGACTCAAACTACCTAAAGAGAGAGCGGAATGTGCATTATGGTTTGCCAAATCATTTGGACTTGAAGTTACCTGTCTGTAGTTTAAAGATGCTTAACCAAATGACAGCTATTCCTTTGATTACCAGAACCCAGTATTGCTGGGTTCCCTGTATTGTTCATGTATTTTTCCCGCCGTTTAGTTCCCGCGTTTAAGTTACGTGATCTTTTCGAGTGTGCATGTAATGGCGAACGTCGGCAAACGTTATAGTTGTGTATGCGATTCACTCGAAGTAAAGACGGATAAGACGGATAAAGACGCGGACGATTGATGGAATTATGTACAAGCAAACAGGAGCGTCTTATTGGAGTGTTAGTCGAATTAAAGTCAGTGGACTAGAGTGAATCTTACCTATTGAAACCGAGGGAATTGGAAATTGGCCCTTACACCCAGCAACCTCAAATAGGGTTGGGGAAGAGGAGTCAGAAGAAAACACAGTTGACCTGACTGATAAAGAGAGCTCACAAATTGAGCAAATTATTTTCCTGTTAGAAAATTTTTAAGTAAGCGACGAGTTTTATCAGGAGCTTACAGCTGCTTTCGAGGACATGCCAAGGTCATATTTTATCAAACAGTTGAGGTCAGACGTGAACAAAATGTATCATTGAAAGTGTGACGGGTATTTTTCCAGGAGCACAGTGCCGTTGGATGCAGGGCAAGGATGTCCAGGACCACTAATTTCTTAATACTATCATTTTGCCTTCTTCACAGTGAAGAAAATACCATGTCATCAAAAGGAAACAGAACAATAGCAGTGGTTAATGGACCTGAAAACTACTAAACAGTACGAGATTCACAAAAAAAAGAATTGAAGAAATCAACAACATGATTAGACAGAATTCAATTGAGGTTGATGGAAATATCATCATCATCATCATTAAACCCTTTCGCTCCCAGTGGAGCATAGGTCCACGGAAACCATTGCTCGCCATCTTGGTCTGTTTTGGGCTATCCTTTCAAGCTGCCACCAGGTGTAGCCTGCTTTGCTCGCCTCGTCATCTACCGTCCTCCTCCAGCTGTTTCTGGGACGGCCTCGGCTCCTCTTCCCCTGTGGGTAAAAAAATATGCTCTGGATTTTTTCTGGGTGGAGATCATAGAGTTCTTTTAATTGTTGTGGGCTCAAGTGGTGCTACCTCAGATTATGCTTGCCTTTGGTGTAAAATACACAAGTTAGAGAGGTTTGATGTCCAAACCTAAGGACTATTATAACATTCACTGCCCGTATTGCTCGCACCCCTTTTGGAAAGACAGGAAATGCCTTCCCTACCACAGTCACAATGCAAGTATTCTTGTAAAAGGAAACGCCACATTAATACAGCCCTAGATCATGTGATACTTGATAAACTGCATCTCATGCTTCGGGTGACTGACCAACTCATGGAAAATTTGATAACAGAAGTCATGGAGAGAGACAGCAAAGCAGACTTTACCAAAAGAAGGGGAGAAGAGAAAGGTCTTTACTTAAAGAAACTTGTTAAGGATATAAATGGCACAGGAATTACATTTAATGTGTGGAAAAAAATGCGGACGGTAAGGGAAATGGCGTGTATGATTGGACAAGTTTGGTGGGGTCAAACAAAAAGAAGTTGATGAACAAGCTGCCTCTTCAACTTGAATCAAGTGATATTCTGTTTCCTGAAACCAAAGAGACAGTCATAAAAGTATGGACAACCTTTTAATTTGTGACTTGTACCATTGCATCACAGCATCAGAAATCAATGAAACAACAGGAAACCAAATATTTGAAAATGGTAAACAATGGATCGAACTATATTGCTCACTCGGTGGAATACGACAAGGTTATGAGGAAGCTCGTATCACCCCATACATGCACTCCATACCCTACCATATTCCGAAATTTGTCTCTGATCATGGGTCTCTAAAAATGTTTACTGGACAAGGAGTGGAAAAGAACAACGACGATGCAAAAAGACTGTATTTTCAAAAATAAAACAAACAAATGGAATGCCACACGAGATGTGTTGCAGCTGGAGGCACGACAATATGCTTTGCGCAGTCAGGAAAGAGAAAAAAGAAAACACAACAAAACGAAAAACTAACTACTGTGAAACTGAAATCAGTGAAACTCGGCAGAAAAGGCCTCGGCCAAAAGTGAGTGACAAGAAAAATAGATCTGAAACTACAAGCAGCTCAAGTGCCATCTTGGATCAAAGCTGACAGTCAAGAAGCTGCGGAATGAAATCCATGCAAGAGGACTGAAGCCAAAAGTGACCAAAAATGACCAAAACACAGCTTCTATCTCTTCTGCAGTAAAGGAAAGGCCACAAGTGAATGAGCAACATTATACAGTGTAAATGAAATCTGCAATTGGCTTGAATTTTACCGTTATTTGCCTTGGTGCTTATGTTTACTATCATAACTTACGATAACTTGGAGTAAAAGAAAAACAAGGGCAAACCAGTTTGCATATATATTCAAGTTTTATGTACAAACACATTTCTATAATACAGCATGTAAAACTCTCTTTCAATATTCAAATGTATAAAACTATACTCTTTGAACCTTATCAATTCACATGCATATTATGTCTGGAAAATATCAAAGCTTTTGCTGGGTTCATATTAAATCATTATATTTAAAAGTTAGTTCGGTAAAAGTTCTTTACAGCATGCTTTTGAATTAATCATGGGATACCATCTCAAGGAGCATTCTTGGTGCTTCTGTAAGTTTTCCCGCCTGTACCACAACGAAATGCTTTGATGAGCCGCTTCCAAGGTGAGTTTTCATCTTGAAAGGAAAACCTATGGCCTTACCTTGGCCATTACCATCCCGAATATATCACCAATGGTATGGGCTTGACAGCTTGGTCAAATCTTTTAAGTTGAGCATGACATATTTGGAATCACTTAACCCTGTTCCCTTGTTGTTAAAAAAATAACAGTACATTTCATGCTTCATGGCAAACGCACAAGTGTGCTGTGCTTTCACAGCATTCG
>NW_028301577.1:11890000-11912500 GCF_042242905.1 Orbicella faveolata | reverse complement strand
TCCGACTGGTAGTTATCTAAATTTAGCAAGATCAAAGGCATTTTCAAGTGAAACGAGAATTATAACCCATCCATTAATTTTGGCGCGATTTAATTGGTTACTTTACGTCACGCGGTGAAAACTCACAGGAAAGTTATCACGCAATAACCCCCGCCTGCTTCGATATTTGTCCCCCAATTGCTTCCGTCGAAGAGAAACACAGTCAGCACAAGAGTTTCAAATTTAACCTTTCTCTTATTTTACATGGAAGGAAACCAAACTCGCTTTGTTGAGTGTAGTAGCCATAGTGGCATTAAATAGCTGGTCGCAAATGCTGTTCCGGAAAGTACATCAAGTTTTTGAGTTTTTGATCTAAGGGGCGTTACGAGAGTTAATTTCACATGACAGCTTGTTAAGTTTTGGTCCAATCACAGTGGAAATAAAGTTGGTTAAACCAATCAAATGTACTTGCTTGCTTAAGTCAATCACGCGCATTCGCCATGAGATCACGACTGGCTTTTTTACCATGTTTACGAACGGTTTAATTGTGATATGAAAATTAATGGAAGGGTTATAAAATAAATAAACTCCTTTCTGGCTTGCTGGTATGTCGGCTGATAATGTCCTTTGCTGAGAGATTGTCCTGAAAATTTCACATTTGCCCTCGAAGCTTGGCTTCTCGGCCAAATATTCATTTTTCGGACAATCTCGCAGCCGCGGACATTATCAGCCGACATAACAGCCGCCTGAAGGGGTTTATTTACTAAATAGTTCGAAATAGCTGATAGTGAATAGACTTTGCACGGCCTCGCTATTTTTCAACGCACGTGAAAGAAAAAGTGAGCATAGCGAGCGCGAAGCACGCGGGGGTGGGGTCCGGGAGCCCCTGTCAAGTCTCCCGTTTTGCGCTGTCGTCCAGTTGTCTCGCAATTCTATCCGCGCGTTCAACGATCGAATAAAAATACGAGAAAATAGAGGGTTGTAAACAGTTTCCTTTCAATACTAGATGGGCGTCAGTAGAGAAAGAAAAAAAATTAAGAAAAAAACATAGAAAGAAAGTGTACTTTACTCAAAAGAAACAGCTTTGATCAATACCGAGAATTAACCCTAACCCATCTGATTATCCCAACTTTTATTTTCAATCAGTGAAAAAAGACGCGCTTTTGCGCTAATTATAAATGCACATCAAGACTAAGTCACACTAAATTTTGCGTTAGAATCTAGTATACCCAAAGAGGCGCCTCGCTAGGGCCTTTAACTCAAAATTATTGATAGATATTGGTACAGTGAGTTTAATAGGGGCGGCAGTATGGTTAGTTAAGGTACCGCTTGGGACGTCGGGGACTCTGGAGATGTCGAAGTTGTTCCCTGTGTGCTCCTAAAGAACGTCGGCAGTCTCCATTCCAAACTTGTATTCGATTTCCCTTACAGATTATTTTAGAGCAGCCTTCCTTGTAAATAACTTCTCCAGGGAGGTAAAACTTGTCTCCGGGGATATTGCATCCTTCTGGGGAAGAAGGAGGAGCGGCTCTTGCCTGGGTGTGTACATTGAGGAGAAGAACCGCTAGTCCGGCATAGAACGCAGCCGAGAAGAATGCCATGATCTGAAAGGAGAGAAAATCAAAAGGAAATCGAGATTCAAGGCCTGCACTGTTGACGGCAAATACTAGGGACCTTGAGGAAACCGGGACGGTAACGTCAACGAGAACAGCCGTGCATCTCCGTTATCAATCTCTGTATATTTCTTAGCCGTCCTATGCAAGTCAACAACGTGAAATGACAAAGGTCTGCGTATTTTAGAGAAAGCGAACGACGGAAGCCAAGTCTTCGTATTTTTATTTGGATTTCAAAGAAGGCATTTCGTAGTATATATTTCTGAGACCAACAGGTGAACTGAACAGATCTAGACAATTGTGAAAATCGAATGTAAAATATAAATTCATTTTTTACTAGGCGTTGTCCTCGGGGTTGCCGTGGTCATTGCTTAAGCTCCCTACTAGTACCGTAGCTTTCGGTCGATGAGATTGTTGCCAGTTACATGTTACAGTACAGTAGAACCCCATGAAATATCAGAAGCCAACGCGAGAAAATTTCCCGCCCGTGGCGGAAGAAACAGAAAAATTGAAAACGCCACTTCATATTGCCAAACTTACCGGCAAACAAGCATCCCTGAAATTTAGTTTTAACTAATCTTAATTAGTTATCAGTGAGAAAAGAGCGGGTAATCGAAATTATTGAATTTGAATTTACTTAATTTCTCCAACCAAGCACTTTTTCAGTGCTCTTAGACCGCATTTGCCCCGCACCACCAAGAATGAGAAAAAAGGAAAAACAAGGAAAGAGAGAAATCGAGAAGTAGGAATAGTTTCAGGTACCTTGACGGTGCTTACATATAGGAAACACTTTTCAGATTGGCGAGAACGAACAAATCCATCATTAACCCGCACGTATTCTTTGTTTGCTATCGCGCACTGATTTAAATTCTTAGCCATGTATGACCTGATCGGTATTTTGAAACGACTATGATTAATTTTATAGTATTGATTCAATTCACCTGTGCTAAAGTGACTCTTCTGTCTTCTTTTGTGTTTCACACTGTCGATGGAGTATTCTCTAATAAACTGGGTTGCTCAGCTTTTCTTAAACAGCGTCATTGGGGCAGCAAGGTAAACAGATGTAAACCTGAGTCACACATACATGATGTCTTGGACACCTCACCTTCTTTGCAAGAATTTTGTGATATCAACGTTGAACGCGGCTTTCGTACAGTGTGTACTTCAATAGACAAATAACAAACAACATCGGTTGAATAAATTTCGTCGCTATCGAAATGTTGAGTCCTCAGATTGTTTTTTCGATGTTCAATACCGCGATAGGCTCACTGGCTTAAAAGTAATCTCGAAAATTGTTTTAATGAAGAGGACTTTGAATGGAAAACAAATCATTGTGCTGTGAACTACAGCTAAACATCAGATAGACATCATTGATAGCACTTTCAACAAATTATGTTGATAAGTATGTATTGCCTTGGTCTGAATTTGTTTTTTGAACGGTGGGGACATTTTTTTCAAAAGCTTTTATTGAAGTACAGATCTTCCGACAGCTAGCGAGCTGCAGCTCGCCACAGCTGGCCTATGTGCTGCTTTTTATGTTCTATATTCATGCGCAATTAGATTTCTACGAACGGAAACAAAGTAGAATGGGATGAGAGAGTTTGAAGCGTTTACGTTCGAATTTCAAATCTAAAAGGAGCTTTTGCTCGTTTTTTTTGTCACCCTTGTTTTTTCTACAGAAAATCGTTTCTGCTTTTTTGTGTTCGGACACGCATTTCATCTCTTTTAGGATTGGGCTTATTCCAATTCTTATTTGAAATACACTCTTTTTTTTTCTAATAATAGTATTGTTTTTCCGGCCTAGGCTGAACATTATTATTTTTCTGCCAGTATTAGGTTGAAAATATCCTTGTGAATATTCTTAGATTATGGCATATGACATTTCTGTTGTCAAATGTATTTGGTGTCTGGATCGTGTAAAAATAATTTTAGAGTCAGCCTGCAGGGATTCAAGACTTATTGATACAATGCACATAACTTCTTGCAGAAATGTTATTAGCATCAAACATTCGGCTAATGCTGTTTTGGTTGCTTTTTGGCTTTTTTCTGCTGTTTACAAAAATGAACAATTTAATACGGTATAGGTTAGGTTTACAAACATAACTGTATTGTAACTACGAATTTCAACGCACAAATTATATTCTTTTCAAAATCCCAGCCTCAGCCTCAGGTTTATTCTTTAAGTATTCTTCAAATTTTGCAAATTTCAACCTAATTGCTCTTATAGCTGAGGGAGATCATTTATGTCTATTATGTGTTCAGTAAGAACTAATTTACAAATAAATGCAGAAGGGATTTTAATTTATCGCCTTTTTCCTCTCTGGCCTGCTCCGGGGTCTCCTCCCCATTGAAGAAGTGAGATATGAGGATATAAGTACCCCTGGGTCGATGCCGTTTAAAGTGCTGCGGCTAAATTGCCTTTGATTACCATCTTGGCACTGGAAAGGGCCAATAAAAACTGTTATAAAAAAGGTTTATGGGTGATAACAAATTAGCAAGAGAATCTTACTTACCACAGAGAGACACTAGAAATAGATGATCTAGATATGTTCTGCTTGTGTTACTCTGCAATAATTTATCTATTTTCTTTTAATAATATGCTATTTGTTTTCACAGAATTCATCGTGTATAACAGAATTGTAGCCGGGTAGTGATTTTTCTTTGCAATTCTTGAGATTGTTTGTTTTTAGATTTTTCTACCAGTAAGGCAAGCAGTGAATCTTACCAGTGTCAACAGTAAATGAAAGGAATAACCTTGAGAAAAAAATTGTAGACCTGTATTACCCGATGTGGTTTCTCTACTCATTACTTTGACTTCTATTTCATGATCATAACAAACATGACAACAATTCTACACATTTTTAAACACTGAAAAGAGAGTGCAAATTATAGCAGAGCATAGCCCTGTATTTTTTGATGCAATTTAAAGTGTTTGGTAAGTGGTGAAACACTCTCCCAAGTGTTTGATATATATTGGCTGTTTTTATACTAGAGGACACATTATCCATCCAGACGGCCAATGCATAACGACAAACTGCATCGTAAATATCTGCCAGCAAAGACGATACAGTTCGTAGTGACAGAGTGACAGAAGCACCTTGCTAAGTAAGTGTGGCAGACATCCAAGCGATTGAAATTTACAGGATTTATCCGTCTACTTTAATTTCACCAACATGGACTTCGCTCACCAGCTGCTCGCTCGTGTGGCAATAGAAATCGTGCCTATAAACCACGATGAACATATTCATTTTGTGCTATTAATTTTCCGTTCCTTGCTCGGGAAGCTAAATGCAGGCAAACGAAAATTTAGCATTATGATGGGAATTACGGAACCGGTTTGGAAAAAAATATATATATATTATTACAAAACCAATTGAAACGCTGAACGGACGGCTGAAAAGGGTAAATTTAATGCCCAATATTTCGGTTAGACAGGACTAACCTTCTTCAGAGGCTACACTGAAGCTAAGTAGATATGGATAAAACAGTTACAAAGTTTAAAATGATACTAAGGGAAAAATGAGACATGATTGGTTGACAAAAATAGAGAAAAAGGAAACGTGTACTAAAGCGGATACATAAAAAATGGATTAAATTTCTTCACGCCTGTTTAACCGAGAAGGTTTAAGGGTCTTGCCCTTAAATATCAAAACTGCTTGTCTTGCCTTGCCTTTGAGTTGATGAGTTCGAGAGGAACGAGTTCTATGTTGTCCATTAAATGGGCAGGAAGGGTAAAGTGGGGTCAGTACAAAACGTGAACCCCTCCATCTGGAACCCCGACTGGACGCCTTCTGGACCCCCATCTAGACTCCTTTTGGACTCCTTTTGGACCCCTTCTTGACCCCCATCTGGACCCCTTCTGGACCTCCATCTGGACCCCTTCCGGACCCCCATCTGGACCCTTCATTTTTCCTCGAGAAAATATGGGCTCTAGATTTAAATTATACGATCAGTGAAGTGAAGGACAAATGGAAAGAATGAGCAAATTCACACAGCATTTCGCATAAAATAACAATTTCAAGAAAAGAAAAGTAAAAAAGGTAAAAGTACAGCATTTCTAGGTGTTACAACTGTGCCATCATCTCTTGAACTTGACTGCTGACTTATTTTCTTGACCTTGAAAATGGAGGGTTTTCAGATTTATCCGTTATTTCAGCGCAAATTGAGACCTACTCCGGCGTAATAAAATGACTAACATTACAAACCAAGGTAAGATAGGTTCATGGCGGCAAATAAGCAGAAAAAATGAGAATAAAACAAGTCTTGTAAACTGACAATGGATGTTGCATCTGGAATATATAAATACGAATTTTAAACACATTGTGTGGTTTCTAAAAGCTATATACCGTATATCCTCGAATTAGCGCCTGGGGCGCATATTTCAAATTTAGGAGAAGACGGGGGCGCTTATTCGAGGGCGGCGCTTAATCAAGGGGAGTGCTTATTTTATTTTTTCCAAATCGTGGCCGGACATGATATCATCTGCGCGTAAACAACAACATAATCTGTTTATCGACTTAAAAAGCTGATCCTAAAGTTTAAATCGCGGCACCGTTAACTTAATGAGTCCACGTTTTGTACCGACCCAGTAAAGTGATCTGAAACGGCGGTGGGTTGATCAATGTGTCATTGTATGATGGCCTTTTCGATTGCGCGTCTGTGTTCACCAAATCTGTCGCTGAGATGACGTTTAGTCTCGCCTATGTATTTAAGCCTGTGCTACATATTTAACATTCCACATCCAGGCAATTGTCATAGCTATGATTTCCTCTGCTTTAAACAAATTCATGAATTATTTGGGTTTAAACCCTTTGACAGACGCCAAGAGACAAGACTTATTTTGCTTTGTCAGACGAGGCATACACGGTAAACACGGACCGAATAAAATTAGATCGGAAAAAAAAACCCACTATATCTGGTTGAAAGAAATTATGACCTGGAACATAACCTCGTGCTGGTCATGATTCCTTTGTGGGGTACCCATTCAAACACGCTTGCAGCGACTGACAAGTTCCAAAAGGGGACGAAACGAAACTTGTCGCGACTACGGAAAACCAAAGTTGAGGGTAATCGGCGATTTATTGCATGGAAATAAACGATCGTAAACTGGAAAAATCAATGTAACGAATTTCTATCAATTTAGCGGAAAAGGTTGCGTGACAAATGTTGAAATCTTACACGAGACAAACTAATGATTTCGAGTCGATAACATAACGAAATTGAATAACAAGACATCAAAAAATAACCGCATAAATGTTACGCTAAGATACTGAATAAAATCAAACAAGAATACACAATAAAGAGACTCTGATTAACAGCCTAATGCTCTCGAACCTAAAAGGTGGGCGTTCGTTCTAGCAGCGTTAAGAACATTTTCTAATTTAGACGATTATAAATCAGTTGACATTGTACAAAATCGTTTATTCTTTCGCCCATAACTATAAAAATGTAACCTAAACAAAATAACAAAGGTGCTCACACATTGGTCCGCTTGAGCCAAGAGTTAGGAAATCAGAAAACGTCACGAGTACTGGGTTGACCAGGCCACGTGAAATTGAACGAAAAACTACTTTAAAAGGATGCTAACTCAGCTTTTATATGCGCGCGGTGACGCTTAAAGATCCGACTACAAGACCAATAAAAAACAGAAGTAAACATTGTAACTACGTTCGTAACTAAGACACAAAGATATAGAGACAATTATTAACTAATCAAAATGAGCCGTTGTCTAGAGTTAGAAATTAGCCGTTGTCTAGATTCCTAAACATTTTCTAATTTATGTTCCGTTTTTCTTCTTTTAAAGCTGTCGCAATCAGCTTCCAAAGAGGTGTACACAATTGGACACCCAGAGGGAAAAAGGGGAAGTGGAGTACCGTGGAACCCCGCCATACGGACTCTCTCATAGTACGGACACCTGGATATTACATACAGTTTTTCCTGACGAAAGGCTCATACATTTTCTATTCCATTAGCTCGCTTAAGGTGGCTCCCTATAGTTTTACGATTGCACGCGCGCATAGGACGAAAGCTCAAGTAATCTGCGCGCGCTCAAAGGAAAACGTCAGTGTTTTTCGACTTTTATGACGTCAACATGAGCACAAAAAGCAAAACTGACAGTGAATTTTCTCGCGTTTCCTTCGATGAATTATTTTTAAATTTGGCTCAGTTCTAACCACATACAATTCTTTTAAAATACCTTATTTTTGTTAAAATCTGTAAGAGCTAATCTAGTATATTTAAAAGAATGCCAAATTACAGAATATTGGAAAAACCGTCTGAACAACCTTGACTTTTTAGCAATTCAAAATGCCAGGCAATATCTTTTCCATGATGTGGCAAAGTATGCAAAAATTTCACCGAAGGAAAGTATAAATGTTAAGGAGTTCATGTCAAACTGAGGAAAATATCTGCCTGTCATTAGATGAGCTGTTGCCATCGTAATGGCCTTAACCAAAACATAAGCCTTATTTTAACAGTACCCATACTGGTAAATCTCTACAGGGAAAACTTCAAGAGAAATTAACTAAGTTTCCTTTTCTAACTCGCGCTCTATAGGGAGGGTGTTCGTAAACACCCTAGGGAACCACCTTTATTCGGATACCAGTTAATACGGACAGCGAACACTTTTCTGGGAACTAGTGCAAGTCTCAAACTGCGCATTGGAATTTTAAATCCCTAAAACTTGGAAGAAAAGAGGGAGAGTTCTGAGTTTTTCTTATGAATCAGAAATGACTTAACCTTCTTTATAATCATACAAATGGCATTACTGTTTACACTTAAAAGAAGAAAGCTACTATAGAAAGTCTGTTAATATGGGTGTTTATTACCCCATAACTTTATTTATAATAATGTGAGATTCATAAAACGCATCTGCACATGGACTTTCTTAATCTATTGGTACTGATTTAAATTTTCGGATTTAGATGCCCTCTAAGTTTCAGGGGGTTTTTTTAGTCTGGTCACGTGACTGGTCATATATGGCTGTGATTGAAAAAAAAAACATGTGCAAAAAGCTTATCCTTAAGAGGTCTGGTTTAATTCAAAATATGACAGTTAGAAACCTTCCTTAAAAACAAATTCATGAGCAATTGGCAGTTACGGAGGACCCCCTTTAATCACATAAAATAACATGTAAAAAGGTTTGCAAATCACTTCCTGCTCTATTATATGTCAC
Source organism: Orbicella faveolata (assembly GCF_042242905.1). Classification (NCBI taxonomy): domain Eukaryota; kingdom Metazoa; phylum Cnidaria; class Anthozoa; order Scleractinia; family Merulinidae; genus Orbicella; species Orbicella faveolata. The sequence continues at coordinate 11,903,734 of NW_028301577.1, read as the reverse complement.
AGTGCTATGTGGTGTGCTTTATCTCTGTACTACTTTAACTGAGAGGGAATTTGTCCCCGAAGCAGCAAGAAAACCAGCTATTGCTCTTGACAGCTCTACACTGGAAAGGGCATGTACCAGGTCAACTCCTAAGTGTCATTTGTCTTACTAGCAATCAGAAATGAGACTACATGTACCACTACATTTGAATCACACCCAATTACCTCCTGGGGGCAGTGTTTTAGGTGAGGCAAACCTTGTTAGACCTGTAGGATTGGAGCAGTTGCATACACAGTGCTCTGTTCTAGGTTATGCTGGTTTTCATTTAGTAGATAAGCAATTAGCTTATATTATAAGCAACATGTGCAGACACAGTCTTTTGTAAGGAAATTTGCTTGACAAAAGGCCCTACACACACAGTAATTACCAACATCTTACCGTTGCATAGACCTGCTTATGCTTATGCACTAGTGAAAACCAGCCTTAATGGAGCACTTTCCTGTTATCCCATTTCAATATTTTTGTTATAGTTCAAGTTCAATGTTATTTAGCTCTTATTAACAGAGCAGGAGGTCTGCATGGGAGAATCTTAACCAAGGCTGTGAGTACAGACCGAACATAGTGAGGTCTGTACACACTACCGAGGTCAAGATTCTCCCATATAGACCGACTAAGCTTGGTTAATAAGATGTTTATCATATGGCAAACAAGAACAATTTAATTCGTTTAATGTAACTGGTTTGTACTACCTGATATTTTGCTTGCGAATGGGGATGAGCTGAATTTAATTCTGCCGGAGTTTGCTCGTCCTCTTTACTTTTTTTTTCTCATCAGACTTTTTGGCACTTCCCTAAATAAATATTGTTAGAAGAAAATAGTCAATGATTTTGCATTTTAGCTCGCAACTTTTTCACTGCAAAACATTAGTGGTCTAGAATGCGGTCTCGATGGGAAAATCTAGACTGCTTTCAATATTGATTTCAGCTGATCAAATTTGTGAATTTGGTAGTTCCCAGTCTTTGTGAGACAGAGCCATATAATAAATAATAATAATAATAATAATAATAATAATAATAATAATAATAATTTTAATTTTAATTTTAATATTTATCCAGAGAGCCCACTCACCTTGGCGATTTTCAGTGGGGCCCTGCAAATCATAATAAAAATTAAAAAGAAAAGAGATTAAAAAAAATTGATATTACAATATACATGTAGTAATAATATATAATAACTTCTCTAACTAAAAATACACCCCAAAATAACAAATGTAAAGCATCTATTTAACAGATGCCCCTGACAATTAGGTCATTTACAGTACGTCTAATATTGGAAGGTGTGTGTCATATTTCACAAGGAATTAAGAGACAATTTTGATGCAAAACCACTACTGGAGAATGAGACTCAGTTACCTGTCCATAAAATTGGGATTTTCTAAACATCAAATGCAATCCTTTCAATTAGTGGTTTATTATGTTTTTCCTACATTGTACATTACATTGTACCTTTGAAGGTGCATGTTCATTGTTTTCGTTGTCCATTGGTAGAGGTGGCACACTCACTGAGTCCATGATGGGATTCACGTTTCTAGATGACTCCTCTAATTCATCACACTCGACATCCTCTGAAAGTCATTAATTTATTTCACAGTAAAATATTAAATAAAAAGAGCTACAAGTAATTGTTATCATATAAAAAATCTGTTTAAAAAAACCTAATTTAAGTTCTCGTCAGTGATTAGTGTAGATTTAACCAAACCCAAAAGCAGAGCTCCTGATCACAACAAGTTAACCTGACTAGAGCCTGCATCCAATCAAAAACCGGTAACTGAACAGCGGTCAACTTCAGAAAAAATAACGTGCCCTCTATGAGTTCTAAACTTGAGCCCAAGATGTGATCATGTGATACTGGTCAGTGGATACCTTTTCTTGGCAGGTGTCAATTGACCATAACATGGATGTCCAATATCAAAGATGTACATGTATGCTGTAAACCAAGGCTGCATGTCTCAGTCATTTTCCAGTCTCCAGTCTCTCATCAGCCAAAAACAATTACGAGAAATCGAATTGAAAATGGTAAGCACCATCTTATTCGGTTGAGCCCTTACCATTATTCAAAGGTCATTCCCAGGGGTTCATTCTGACAAATGGTAAGCACCCATGGTCACCTCCAGCCTCACGTTCATTCATGGGTCAGGTCACGGAGCACACAACTGTAAAATGGCCCATTGTGGGGTTTTGACTTGCCTACTATGTCGAGAAATTTTTGCATGCCAAACATTGCCATGGCAATTTTGTATGTGAATTAAAAATTAATGCTGAAATTTATAGTAATTTGTCACCCATGATATTACCTGGCAAACTTGTACTGTTTAAATCAGTCCTAAATCAACACCAACAAAGCATTCAGTCAAGCTTTACCAGTGTTCCAGATAAGAGACGGGTCTCGGGTCAAAAACCCGACGGCAACCGCTACCTGACCCGACACTGACGAAAAGGAAAATCCACTAAAGTACTCATATAAATTAAAGTACTATAATTATGAAAGAAAACAAAAGTAAATAAAAGAGTGAAGTTTCTAATGAAAAACAATTGAAAAAAAAATTACTGTTATACAAGATATCAAGGAAAAGAAGTTTGAAAAAATGACTCAACAAAATTCCAAAGGCGACTTGACTTGCGAATCAATTGGTCCTCTGTTAATTTAGCAAATAAAAGAGAACGTGCCTCAAAAATAAAAATTGCCTTACTGTGGCATTGTTAATTTCCATACTTGTTAGTTCAGGATAAAATAAATACAGTTCGATGATCTCACTAACACTCAAGAAACTGAGAATTATTCATCTGATTCATTCGTGGCAGCTCTGTCTTGTGTGATTTTCTCCTCGGTTACCTAGCACGTGATCAATTTTTTCCCCGAACGAATTTCATTTCTTTGTAAACAAGATTCCAAAACATTACACGAACAGTAGCCGGACTCCAACAGGCTGACTGTCATTGAAAATTTTGGAGAGAATTTGTTGTTTAATCCTTAGAACTACTGTAAATAATCTGCCAAAAATCGGGTCTGTAAAAAGCCAGTTTAAGTTTTTGTTTTTGTCTGTACAAGGTCATTTTCTGAAGTCACGCCTGACTAATCATGGAAGCCTGATAATATTTATTGTCGTTTCACGATACTTTTCATGAATTAAACAAGTGATACCTTTCAACTTTCTCAATATTGATGAGTTAATTTTAAAGTAAAGGAAGAGAGGAAAAATTATTTTTCTCTTAGAGTTCTGTAGTCTTCTGCTCGCATTACCGCTTACGCGCTTTGGCAGGAATGTCAAATCCAAATATATTTTCACGTGAGAACCGAGCCGTGACGGCCGATGTGACGGACCAAACACACAAACCTGGCACCAGGAAATCATTTGCCTCAAAATAAAGCGAACAAAACAGCAATCTTTGTTCAGTGTCTGGCAAAAACGATCCAAGGATGGCGTAGACCAGGGTAAGTTTGTTCTGCAACAATGTTTTTACAGTTGAACTTATTTCACTTCAAAATGGCCTGAGTTCATTCATTCACTCGAATTTTGTTTCTGCTGCTAACTGATCCGATATAAATACGTTCTTTTCACATGAACTGAAAAAGGAAAATATCGTAATATAATATAAGCGAAATATTTCGGCCCTCTTTTGCAAAAATAATATTGTTGAATGATGGAATGGTCATAGTGATCATATGTGGTGTGAAGAACAGGCTCCTGTGAATGTTGAAGAAGTAGATTTACATCAGTTAATTGAAGCAGAAAGTGCATTTGGACTTCCAAAGGACTTAGATGACTCAGATGACAATGGAGTGGATTCTGACTAGTTTACACTGCAGTCCGAACTGTTGCATGCAAAAATAAGCTGCTAGTGTTTGATGTAAACACAAATGCCACATTTGATTGTTCATTTTTGCTATGTATTTTTCAGAATGTATACAAATTGTATTAAACATGGCCCATAGTACCAGAAAGCATTCTGAGGTATCAAATGTCAAACATTTTTAGACTCCCGAAAGTAAATCCTTTATCTGTTTGCCCAACAACCCCCCACCCCCAACCCACCCCCTTAGCTTTATGTAGTGCTGCAGCTGCGGTTAGCCAGGTAGACCCACTTTGTGTGACACCCCTGAAAAATTACATGACCCCTTGCCAAAAAAAAATTAACTGGAACACTGCTTTACATGTACTTTTACATACATGTACATCCATCAGTAAAACACGTCTGTGCCTTCTGTCAACTCTTTCCAAGTTGACAGGGAAAAATTTACAGAAATGTGTTTCTTAAATTATAAACAAGGCTGTACATTAAATCTAACAAACATACATTAACACATAAGCTTAACTCACGTTTTCTCAGTCAAATGAATCTTTATAATAGTTTACCAAAATTTAACATAATAAGAATTATACCAGAAAGTAGTGCGACTTCGTTGTTCTCGCGTCCTCTCAATTCTCTCTTTTGTATTCAGGCAAATTACGTTCACGCTCTCCTGGTATGTTTGTGGTTTACGTCTCTCACCTTGGCGTAGTTGTATTCAGGTGTATTGCAGCTTGTTTCTTGTTGAGTTTTTCTGCTTGGCCCCATCTCGCCACTCCACCAACCACTTCAGGAAAAGTAGGTTGGGGCATTCCCGCTGCTTTTTGCGATGCAAGTGGAGAGGACAGCAATTAAGGATTATTAGTCGACGAAGGAATTCATTAGAAGAAGAGGCAGGTTTCTCAGATCAATTTGCCCGCCATCTTTGATCTTGCCATGATAAAACCGCTGACGTCAGGCTCACAACGTAATCTTCAAGCCCAACCTCGTTCCCAGGGTCCTCTCAGTGGGGGCAACCCCGGCAACCCTAAAATCTGGAAACCGCGGGTTGTTTCCATTATACCAGGAGACCGTAAGCCTTGGGATCCGCGCGCACCTATGATATGGGACAATTTTTCTATTTTTAGAACAAATTGCGCCATCCTGACGTCATACATCCGCCCGGATCCACGCACTTGTCGGGGGCTCTCGTGGGGATGTTGTCACGTTGCGTGATCAAATAGTGAGAGTTGAAAGACCTTGAGATATTATCTTGCGTATTTTTCACAGCGATGGCAGGGAATAAGGGAGGGAATACGAACCAGGGCGCTTATATGTAGTTTTATGCTCTGAGCTAACGGAAAAGGTGGGTTTTTCAGGGTCGAAAACAAGGCTTCAATCTCGCGATGGGAATGAATAATGAGATCTGCTCGCGCTAGTTGTAAGCTTACGCGTATGTTTTTGCGTTTGCTCTGACTTAAGAATATAGCAAGAAAACTCTCTACTCCGGTATATCGAGTTAATTTGTGAGTTTCTCAGACAATGGTTAATCATAACCAAAATCTGTTTCGATGGTTTCTTATTGTTTCTGCTTGTTTGGTGAGTTTGCAAAAGTTTTTGAAAGAAAAGTCTGACGCGAACAATTAGCTCATTTGCATAGTGCAGCTCATGCACTTTCAAGTCCGAGTCGGTGTTTTCAATTGTCAACAAATCTTGACAAAGATTTCTTTCGTTATCTTTTGTGCTGAGATGCTGCAGCAAACGGAACGCAAAAAAGGCTACTAACATCATGTGTGTTTCTTCAACATAAGCATAGTGAAGTTTTACACTGCGAAAATGAAAATAGACAAGGAGTTTTGATAACTCGATCAACAAAATCGAAATCCGAAGTTGATTAAAGAAAGCGTCATCGTAACTTTGCTGATCATTTCTGCTTTATTCACATATTTTCAGCTCAGCTTTTAATATGTCCTCAAACATTTATCAATCTTAAACATATTTAAAAACTATAGAGTTATTGTTTGAGTTCGATGTACGCTTTAACACGAAAGTGCGGGGGAAGTACAATCTGTCATGTTTACTGACTGTACAAAACACGCATCGGCGGACGCTCTCATTCATCTACAACAGAGAATTTACTGTATTTTTACACGGATAAAACTGAGCAGTATCTACGGACGTAAAGTTACTGGGCCTTGATGAAACATCAAGCGTTGCTTACAATTCAGGCGAAACTCAAACTGACCAAACTAGCAATTATTTTACTTTTACTTTTACTTTTACTTTTACTTTTACTTTTACTTTTACTTTTACTTTTACTTTTACTTTTACTTTTACTTTTACTTTTACTTTTACTTTTACTTTTACTTTTACTTTTACTTTTACTTTTACTTTTACTTTTACTTTTACTTTTACTTTTACTTTTACTTTTACTTTTACTTTTACTTTTACTTTTACTTTTACTTTTACTTTTACTTTTACTTTTACTTTTACTTTTACTTTTACTTTTACTTTTACTTTTACTTTTACTTTTACTTTTACTTTTACTTTTACTTTTACTTTTACTTTTACTTTTACTTTTACTTTTACTTTTACTTTTACTTTTACTTTTACTTTTACTTTTACTTTTACTTTTACTTTTACTTTTACTTTTACTTTTACTTTTACTTTTACTTTTACTTTTACTTTTACTTTTACTTTTACTTTTACTTTTACTTTTACTTTTACTTTTACTTTTACTTTTACTTTTACTTTTACTTTTACTTTTACTTTTACTTTTACTTTTACTTTTACTTTTACTTTTACTTTTACTTTTACTTTTACTTTTACTTTTACTTTTACTTTTACTTTTACTTTTACTTTTACTTTTACTTTTACTTTTACTTTTACTTTTACTTTTACTTTTACTTTTACTTTTACTTTTACTTTTACTTTTACTTTTACTTTTACTTTTACTTTTACTTTTACTTTTACTTTTACTTTTACTTTTACTTTTACTTTTACTTTTACTTTTACTTTTACTTTTACTTTTACTTTTCAGTCGCGATAGAATGGCAAATTCTTCGCAAGCGTGTGGCAAGAGGAGCCAGGAAACTATGAAGTCCTGAAGTTCTGCTATATCTAAATATATCCAGCTAGTTTTTTGCTGTGTAATGGAAAAGCTGTTAATCTTCAACATATGTGAAATTTAAAGTGGAGTGATGTACAGCTCATGTAAAAGAAGCACCCTTGGAACACAACTTGGTCAGCGATATATATAAGCTTAAAGCGGAACATACCTAAATTCGACACTGTCTTACTTCACTCAAACTGGAGCAGCTTACGACGAAAATACTTGAGAAAAATTCCAGCAGACGTAAACGCGTTGAGTTGTGGGCCAAAAACATGAAACATTTCGGAAATTTCGGACGCCATTTACCCCCGCGCGACATCCGCAAAAATCCTCGCAGCATGTACGCGCGTGTGCTGCAGGCGATGGCGCAATTTGCTCTAAAAATAGAATTATGTCCCATATCATGGGGACAACCCCAATACTAGAAATGGCGCGCGCTTACGGTCTCCGTCCCCGATTATGGCTCCTGATTATACCAAAGATTCTGGAAATTTCGGTCGGAATTCAAATTGAAAGTTCCGTGTCGGTTTCTTCCGACCGGAATGTTCGGGATCACCTCTGGAGGTGGTCCACTTATTTCGGTTGGAATATTCCGACCGAAATTCGCCGTTCCACTTTTGACAAACCGGCTCTTTCCCCTAATTAGGGAATTCGGTAAAGGAATGAAAAATGGCACGAGCCATTCCTATTGGTTGGCCCGGTCTAATCGGAAGATGTCGTTCCATTTTCCTCGGGTATTCCCACTGATCTCTGACCGGTTGGTTTGGCATAATGGAAAGCACCCCGGAATTCGGAATCCGGAAACCGGAAACCGGAATACCGAATCCACAAATCAAAGAAAACAAGTTCTTCAAATGCGAGAAAATTATTTTGCATAGCTTTTGCCTGTAAAAGAAATAACAGGCCAAGTAAAAATGACCTCAAACTTAACCTTTTTTGAAACAAAAATTCCCCGTCTGTTGAAATTCTTGCAACCGTTATTTCGAGTGAAAGCTACATGAGAATCTAAACAAAGTGCGTCGTAGTATGATTCCAAGCACCCTGAGAGCGTCTAAAATAAACTTGCTGGCAATTTCAATTTTGTTTAATAAGTGATCTACAATTTACCGCAGGTATAAATTTGGCCTTTATGTCTGGTAGATACTGAACAAGGTAGTCAATGTCATAGAGAACAGGGTATCCGTCAGTGGCAACCCCCTTGACATTGACGGTCACGCTACCCACTTTCGATGTTCAAAGGTTAACCTGGCTCGTCTAAATAAGTTTTTTTTCCCAACAGGTACGAGACTAATTCCAGATCAACACTTTTTCCACACTGATACTGTTACAAATCACCACTACATATTCTTGCCGGCCATCGTATTAAAACAATTTATAGAAATGTTGCACACTTACTTCCATCTGCTTCTCCCTTGCGAACGGATCGGAGCACATGTTGTTAAAAGATGTTAAAAGACTGCCAGAAACTCACCGCAATAGCTTGTTGCTATTGTGCCACTCACTAGTCTTCTCAGAGAAATTTGATCTGGACAAGAACCGCGCGCTCTCACCAGGGCCAGGTTGAACAAAAGATGGGTAAGGACCTGTTTACAAGGAGGGAGGGTTACCCCAGCAAGCGGGTCACTCACACATTTCCTCTTTTTTTCTTCGTCGTGTTTACAAGGTAGCTAGGGTTACCCGGGTAGGCGGGTTACCCTATCTGCTTGCTAGGGGTAGGAGAAGGCACTCGCTCACATGCCAACGCGAAAAGACACTAGACACTAGAGCCTGCTCAGACACTAGAGACAGATACAAGAGCCTGCTTGCAGGCTATGGGTAGCTCTATCCACCCGAAAAATCACTAACCCCGACTGGATAGTGATTTACCCAATGGATAGCTTTATCCAGCTTTTGAACAACCGGGCCAGATGTATAGCTGGTTTTCACATGAGGTCACTAAAATTCACACTACAAAACTATTGATCTTCCTGAGATTTTACTTTAATGATGTATAAGAGCAGCTGAAAACTAATATTCATACAAATTTTCGCTCCGAATGGGTTCTTGGTTTTGTGATACACTACGCTTGAATTTCTAAGCTTTTGCGTGACGCGGCATTTACATGACGGCCTAGAGAGCTGTCATGATGGTTAAAAAGGTGACTTATTTCGGGGAACTTGGCTATCTGAACAGTTCATGTCTCAGAAAAAGTATTATTTTAATGTTTTAGAGTTTCTCGTGGGATAAATTCACGCTTTTGTAGCAAAACTCAGTGACAGATGTTTCTGTTGATTTCCGGCCGCCATGTTGGTGCCCATACGGATGGGCACCAGCATGGCGTCTCCATACAAATCTCTGTAAATTTGGGTAGAAAATTTCCCCGCATATCTCGCATAAGAAAAAATGCTGTGACCAGAATTTTGGCGAGAGTCTTTGCATATTTACCTTTTTTCATTTCCCAGATTCTGGACTTCATCTATTGAGCGGTTTTGATTTTTATTTTGATCTATTTTGAATTGCGTGACACTGAAAACCAGCAATAGCTAAGGGTTGTTCAGAACTAGTCAATTTTTTAACAATTACAATTTGTGATTGAAGTAAAGCAAGGAAAATAAATAACAACAAAATAGTTTTACCCTATATTTATTTATTAGACAATGCTGAGGTGATTTAGTTCTATCGTCATTCATTCATATCTGGATTCCGGATTCTGGTTTCCGGTTCCGGATTCCGGTTTCCGGATTCCACGTTTTAGGGTTGCCACTAAAGACAGTGTTTGACCACAATTCCAAACACCTCGAAGTTCGTCAAAAATACTCCGCTACAAGATCGTATTTTCAACTCTCTCCTCGGTGTTTGGAGATGTGGTCAAACACGGTCTTTCTTGTTTGATATATTACATGAACCTCAGTTTCACACTGAAAAATATCGTAGTTTTTACGAAGTTCGATTTTCCTTTACTTATAACAACAGTCTACTTCAACGAGTAACACGTTTTAATTGATTCGTTGTAGAGGCCGTAGACTCAATAACAAATATGAGATGTAATAAACACGATAGATATTAAACTTCCGGAATCACGTACATGTACACAACTTTTCTGAAATAATACTGAACCAAGTTTCAAGGTTAGCTAGAAATGAAATTCATTTTGAAATGGAAAGACAATGTGAAGATTTTACTTTAAATACTTAGCTGGGCGTTAACCCTCATTTATATTCCCCAATTACATTTCACAAAAGCGGGCAGGAATTAAATTAATTTTTTTTTCCTCAAAAGTATCAAATAACATAAATAACGTAATGACAATAACCATTCACACTGTTTTTTTTTTTTTTTAGCTTTGATCAAACTCACTTTTAAAACACCGTCTTACTGTCGAGTTGTGGCTGAAAAGAGACTGGTTAATTGTTCTTTCTTGAATTGCATTCAGAGCTCAATGGAAGAAATCATTTTCCTTTTCCTCGGATTTCTGTTTCTTTATTTTATAGCAAAAATGTTATTTACCTCAGCTTGGGTAAGTTCTTAGGATGTAAAAGTCTGGCCAATCCAAGTCAATGTTCATGGAAAACGTTTTTATACTAAAGTGTATTTAATTTCAATATAAATAGACTAAGTATAGTTTTTAGTATAAATCTGCTAACGTTCTATCACGAATGCCGTTCTCTTATTGACTACCCTACTTTTTACTCTTTCTGTTTGTTTGTTTTATTCTTGCCATTTATAAATATATTTACAAAATATCAATCTATAAGGCAAGGAAGCCGAGGGAAGCCAATTGCCTGTTGTGGTGTTGTGGATAGTGGGTGGCAAAGCAGTATGCGCTTGTTAACAAGATGACGGCCGTTTCTCTACGTTTTCAAAATGTCTGCGAAGAGAGCTTAGATATATTTTTGAACGACTTGTAGATTTATACTAGAACAATTAGACTATGAGCTCGAGATTTCTATGGCTCAGCTTCTTCATGTCGTGACGTGAAAAGAGGGCGACTTCCCGCTGTGTAGGAAGCCAGTAACACACTAATTAAATGAAACACAAGGTTGATTAAGATAAGGACGGTTGAGACTTGTTATGGGGAATTTTCGCAGTTAATTAAGGTTCGCCCTAAATGCGTTAGATCGCGTTTTTGTAATTAGAGAGTGGTCTCTTGGACCGAGCCCTCCGCAGTGCCCAGTAATCGCGCGGTTTGTTTCAGCTGATAAGAGATTTCCTGAAGGAGTCTGGACTGATCATCTACAGTCTTCTGGAGACGTCTGATCTGGCCTCGTTGCTTGGCAAGCTCAATGGACATCTCGTTGTTTCTCCCTTCGTCTTCTTCGCCTTCGTCATCGCTACGTTCATCGGTTACAGTATTTTTTGTTGGAAACAGCTTAAGTTGTATTCGGCGCATGCTGTCAAAGAAACAAATGATTTTAAACTTAAAAAAAAAAAAAAAAGCATGAAGTAACCTACAACATACCGTGAATCCACCGAGTTTTCGGAGTTTGTGATTTGTCTGTTGTATCTTCACAGTTGAACAAAGTTGAAAGTTGAAAATAAATTGCGTGTATATTACCAACAATTTATCAACTGATTTTTCTCGTGCATTTTAATTTGGAGAAAATAAGCACTCGTAAGTTTTTCAAAGAGCACAAATTGCACACGCCGGTCTTTAGAAAATTTCTTTCTACTTATTGATACCAAATTGCACTCGAAATCATTTGATTACTTATCAAAATGTTGCCATTTTCAGGTGTAAAGATATCTTAAGGGTTGCCTTCGAAGAAATACTGAAAAACGCTGTCATGTCCGTTTTAAAGTGGTACCTTTTAGGGGTCAAATAGAGCCCTAACCAGGCCCAGATTGCTACGCTCACTTATGAGCCTACACATATACTTACAACATCAAATAGTTCTTTTGGTGTGGTTTCACTACCAATTCTGATTTCTGGAAATGCTTCCTCAACCAACCCGGAAACCGCTGATCAATATCAGCCACAAATTCAACCTGCATGGCTAGTCTCCTTAAGTTGGCGTTGCGCTGAATGCTATCAATATCTCCAACCGCCAAACCCACCTACGAAAAATAATAATGAAATATTTCACAATGTTGTTATTTAAGAAAATATTTTTTATTGGCCCTATTCTCATTGCGAAAATGTTCAGAAAACTCGCCCACGCACAATGCTAACACATCGCCCCAATGCCCCCAAACTTGATTATATACCCTCAGGTCTCGAGGGGCATTTAAGTTGGTTTTCGATAGAGCAGAAGCATATAAGCAAAATAGGCAAAATAGGGAGGAAACTTTCCCCACAATTGACTAGTCAGTTAATCTGATCTGGTCAAAATTTTCAATTTGAAATTTTCATATTTAGCAAGGGCCGCCAGTAATGCAGTTCAAAGTTAGTATTTGCACATGTGCGTGCAGTCAATCTAAGGGAAGAAATTAAGCACTTGCCGATAATTATTGGTTCTGATCTGGAATACTCAAACATACTGTACCACCAGATTCTTGGAATCTTTTTATAAGCTTATTGGTGGCGGAAAAATCTGGTGCAGAGTCAGCGTAAATAACGTTTTTTTTACAACAAGTCAACTAGTCTAACGAGCGACAATGGCATGATACGGTTAACTACGTACTAGTTATACAACGATGGAATGTCCCGTTATTTCTCGGTATGCACAAGAAAATACAAGTGACAAGTAACATATTCCATGGTATACCACGAGAGAGCGTTCCATAACTATTATGTACCATGCCATAGCAAATGCAGTGGGCAACACAGTCAATGAGACATACGCGCAGTGCTCGATTAGAAGGTTGGGTGTAATATTGTCGAATATACAACGGCTTTGCTGTATTCTGCATGATTGGCTGTAGTTTTTATGCCATGGTATAAAAACTTATATCTAACACTCACCAACAGATTCATGAGTATAACGGAAACCATCACACAGAACAAGCAGATGATAGCCGCAGAGAACCCTGGGATAGGAGCAAGAGGGGCCCCAGTCTCCTCGTTGTTCTGGTCCTTGGCCTCGACTATGATGGAGCCGTAGTCAATCTCGCCTATCATCATTATAAATGTCTTGAAAAAAGACCAGGGCAGACTGCTGAAAAAAGACTGTGAGTAGGAGAGAAAAAGCATCTGTCAGTGCATATCACGTTGTGAGATTGTACGAGAGTAGCTTAAGGAAGAAGCGGTTTTCGATATTCTCTTTTCAGTAAAACACGTGTAAAAGTGTCTAAACTGGTCTCCGTCTTTATCGCACCAGCGATACCCAACTCTAGAAACTCATTCGCGCAAGAGTTTCTTGGATGAGGTAGGTGTCAGCAAGATTGATCGAAATGACGGTAGCGATTAGTTTGTCACGACAATTTAAATTTTTTTTCTACTTTTGCTTGTTACATGACTAATCAAGACTTTGCTTCGATTCTAAGCTTACTATAATTTCACCAGTAAAAATATTTAAGAAATAATCATGTAATGGCTTTGCAGTGCATCATAAATTTCAATTGGTGCATTTCTTTGCGGTCTTTGCCTTTCATCGTAAAACAGCAACGTAAGAATGAATGATCAAATTCTGAGTACTTCTGGAAACCGTAAACCACGACCGGCGGTTAATTCTACAAATTTCTTTGCCGCATTTTAATAACACTGTCTGAGATATTCAGTACGGAGAGAGCTCTACCAATGATAGAAAAACTGTCTTACTCTAGATTATCACGAAATTCGTAGGCTAAATTTAATCGACGTTTCCTTCGTCGTTGCCAGCGTGAATACTTTAACACCCTACTTTGCAAACGAATTTCCGGGGTTTATATTTTATTGTCTTTAAGATTCACTTACCTGTT